>NC_068443.1:39229701-39448720 GCF_023373465.1 Oncorhynchus keta
AAAGAAGTCCCTGAGCTGCAGCCACACAAACCTCTCTGCATTCAATGCTACACATTTTATGTGCCGTGTGATAAAATAGAAAACAAGGTTGTAACTTATTTTTGGAGAGGAAACAACATGGTCACGCCCAGTTTCAGCTTGGAACCAGCACCAAACCCTTCATGCCCATTTCCTGTCTGAATCAGAGATAGGGGGCTCACAAACAGTTCATACAGAGAGCAACAACAAAAAAATCCCAAACAAAATGAGAATGAGAGGGCTGGAAAGAAAAGAAAGAGAGAATGAAAGGTTTAGCTACAGTGGGGCAAAAAAGTATTTAGTCAGCCACCAATTGTGCAAGTTCTCCCACTTAAAAAGATGAGAGAGGCCTGTAATTTTCATCATAGGTACACTTCAACTATGACAGACAAAATGAGAAAAAAAATCCAGAACATCACATTGTATGATTTTTAATGAATTTATTTGCAAATTATGGTGGAAAATAAGTATTTGGTCAATCACAAAAGCTTCTCAACACTTTGTTATATACCCTTTGTGTTGGCAATGACAGAGGTCAAATGTTTTCTGTAAGTCTTCACAAGGTTTTCACACAATGTTAATTGTATTTTGGCCATTTCTCCATGCAGATCTCCTCTAGAGCAGTGATGTTTTGGGGCTGTTGCTGGGCAACACGGACTTTCAACTCCCTCCAAATATTTTCTATGGTGTTGAGATCTGGAGACCGGCTAGCCCACTCCAGGACCTTGAAATGCTTCTTACGAAGCCACTCCTTTGTGGTGTGTTTGGGATCATTGTCATGCTGAAAGACCCAGCCACGTTTAATTTTCAATGCCCTTGCTGATGGAAGGAGGTTTTCACTCAAAATCTCACGATACATGGCCCCTTTAATTCTTCCCTTTACACGGATCAGTCGTCCTGGTCCCTTTGCAGAAAAACAGCCCCAAAGCATGATGTCTCCACCCCTATGCTTCACAGTAGGTATGGTGTTCTTTGGATGCAACTCAGCATTCTTTGTCCTCCAAACACAACAAGTTGAATTTTTACCAAAAAGTTCTATTTTGGTTTCATCTGACCATATGACATTCTCCCAATCTTCTTCTGGATCATCCAATTGCTCTCTAGCAAACTTCAGACGTGCCTGGACATGTACTGGGTTAAGCAGGGGGACACGTCTGGCACTGCAGGATTTGAGTCACTGGCGGCGTAGTGTGTTACTGATGGTAGGCTTTGTTACTTTGGTCCCAGCTCTCTGCAGGTCATTCACTAGGCCCCCCCGTCTGGTTCTGGGATTTTTGCTCACCGTTCTTGCGATAATTTTGACCCCACGGGGTGAGATCTTGCGTAGAGCCCCAGATCAAAGGAGATTATCAGTGGTCTTGTATGTCTTCCATTTCCTAATAATTGCTCCCACAGTTGATTTCTTCAAACCAAGCTGCGTACCTATTGTAGATTCAGTCTTCCCAGCCTGGTGCAGGTCTACAATTTTGTTTCTGGTGTCCTTTGACAGCTCTTTGGTCTTGGCCATAGTGGAGTTTGGAGTGTGACTGTTTGAGGTTGTGGACAGGTGTCTTTTATACTAATAACAAGTTCAAACAGGTGCCATTAATACAGGTAACGAACGAGTGGAGGACAGAGGAGCCTCTTAAAGAAGAAGTTACAGGTCTGTGAGAGCCAGAAATCTTGCTTGTTTGTAGGTGACCAAATACATATTTTCCACCATAATTTGCAAATAAATTCATAAAAAATCCTACAACGTGATTTTCTCGATTTTTTTTCTCATTTTGTCTGCCATAGTTTAAGTGTAACTATGATGAAAATTACAGGCCTCTCTCATCTTTTTGGGAGAACTTGCACAATTGGTGGCTGACTAAATTCTTTTTTGCCCCACTGTATGTGTGTATGTGTACAAAAGCTGGGACGATAAATCGGAAATTATCGACACTGACCATATCAATCACATATTGCAGGCATTTTGCTGATATCGTTCATTTCGATAAGTCGCCTATACTAGAGAAATGTGAAGTTTGAAATGAAATGCGTTTGCTAATATGGGTGATTATTAATGGAACAATTGATGGATACAACAATCAAACTAGTAAAGGATAATAAAAAAACTGTGGTGCATATTAATGGTATAAACATTGTTCTATTTATCAGAGATTGCTGAGCCAATGGATTTAGTTGAAGTGAGTACCTAAGAATTTCTAACGTTCTATATGGATTCTGTGAAGATATGACAATATGATGAATTGTATGTGTGTATAATCGATAACTAGAGATTTGATGAAGTAATACTGGGAATATAAAGAGATGCAACTTAAACAACCCATACGTAGATGTACGTAGGTTTTGAGTTGTTCCCTTTAAGCATAAATTCAGAAAATGTGTTGCGATATGGATTTATTTCCATAACTCCCAGCTCTAATGTTTATCTCTCCTGACCTGAGAGATGTGGTTGATGGAGGACTCCATCCGGCGCAGCTGCGAGGCCTGGATGTCCAGCAGCTGCAGCACGTTGTTGGCTAAGGCATTGATCTGGTAGGCAACGCTCGCCAGAGACTGGGTGGTGTAGGCTTTAGTCTCCTCCAGAGCTTTCCTCTTGTCCTGGGCCTAGAAGATGAGGAAGGTGAAGATGACTACACAAGATCCAATGGAAATTTGACTTCCACTTTATCCCAAACCCCCCGAAAGACACATACACACACATAGGTTGGAGAGGTTGGAGCAGGGGGAAAGACCATTGTATACATTATGTACATGTACATTTTGTAGATTAAATTCATGTATATGGTCATTTCCATGTAAAAGGACCCATGAGCACCAACATGTAAAGTTCATAGGAGCATGTCAAATTGGGTGTCAAATGAAAGTTAAGCTATACATTTTTCAACCATTTTCCATCGTAAAAATTATGAATAAGCAATGGTTGATTTCTTGTTAAACAGATGGAAAAAGGGTCTTAGAAAACATCAACCAGAAAAGTCTTCAAAGGTATTATAAATACATCAAAACATAATACTGTTAAAGTAAAGATCCCTGCCAACTAATATCAACACTTTATTTAGTTAAGGAGAATTTATTCTGCCTTCTGTAATTTTAAGAAACATTGTATTATACCTTGAAATTCCATTAACAAAAACCCACATATCTTTAAGATATTTTCTAATGTCTCTCCCTCATGACAAGGAAGGATAGTGAAAGTGCATAGAAGTAACAAGTAAAGGTAGACCTATCAATTATTTATAGTGTTTTTATTGATATCAATTTTGTTTATGAATTATTAAGTGATTCAAACTCAGAATTCTGTTACCAAATTTGTAACGAAATTTCAGAAAAATTTGCAACCAAATTTTTGGAATTGAAATGAATGTCTAATTAATGTCACCTCTCTCGGCTCTTACTGACACCTACCCATGAGCCCGCTCTTTCCATTTACCGTAACTAGCATCCTCACCCACTGAGCACCGACAAACACCGGAAGTCCATGGATGTTGATAAGTAGTTAAAACTTGTGAAACTTAAACAAATATGATTGGTTCAGATTTGCTTGGTCCAGACCCACCAAATCTGGTCTCGTTTGGTGGTGGAGGTCATAAAAACAATAGCCAGTGTGTAGAATAATACCCAAATATTCAAAGGAGGATATTGCATATTTCTACCTTTATGTACCTATTTAGGATGCATCACCATGAAGAGAATGACATTCGGATCAATAATTATGCATTTCTGTAGTACAGATCAGGGACCCATGATGAAATTCCGTTACCGCAATTATGTTACCGGGTGTAAATCCACGTCACTTTCTGTAGTTCAATAACCAAAATATTTTTTTTCAAAGGCAAGGTGTCGTCTAAGCTGCCACCCCATTCCTTCTGCAGCCATCTTTGAATCTTTAATTGAGAGCAGATATTAAGCAACGTTTTTGGGAAACGTGATCGCAAAAAAACAAAGGGAGAGTTTACCGAAATTCTGTTTGGAAACTTTGCATTTGCACAGATCTTCCAGTAAATGTGTTTTTGAAAAATGTTTAGTGTAAATAGTTATAAGTAGTCCATGTTCATCGAGTTGTATGGTTTGTTAAAATTTGAAATCAGTAGTTTTTGTTTGTCGTACATTTTAAAAGAGAAATCTGATTCTCAGCGCAATTCCGTTGAATTTCTCATATTGCCAAAGCAGAGGAGTTGTAGATCCACAACAATGTTTTGCAAACCTTTCCTTGGGTACCCCCTCGGATGTGCTAGCACTGGAATACATTAAATAAATGAAACTGGCAGGGGGTACTTGAGTAGAAGTTTGGAAAACAGAAAACTGTTGTAGATCATCAACTCTTCTGCTTTGGCATATAGCTAGTATTTGTTGCTTTATTGAATTTAATTAAAACGTGAGAAAGCGAGATTTGGGAGATTGGGCTCCTGTGTGGCACAGCAGTCTAAGGCTCTGCATCTCAGTCACTTCAGACACCCTGGTTTGAATCCAGGCTGTAAGACAAACGGCTGTGTTTCGGAGTCCCATAGGACGGCGCACGATTGGCCCAGCGTTGTCTGGGTTTGGCCAGTGTAGGCCGTCATTTTAAATAATATTTTTTTCTTAACTGACTTGCCTAGTTAAATAAATGTTACTTTTTAAATAACGAAATAAAAATATATAACGTGAAAGGTGGAAGGACAGAGATATACAAAAGGAGGAGAAATAGACGGCATACAATGTAGGGGGACACAGGCCGAGTCAAATTAACTTGTGAAAAACAAATACAGAACACGAATTCATCCAGGGGACAACATAGGAAAACAATGATAAAAGCACTTAGGTGGTGCTCTAAAAATACCTCTGCCTAAACGAGGACAGGGTTTTTCTCCATATGTTACTTGACATTTCTGATAAGGTGCAAAGCAATGCAGGCTGAGTAGAGTGGAATTCACACCGCCACTTCTGAATAGACAGGTGCACATTGGGACGTTAGCCTCCAGGAATGCTGGGACATCAGTTAAGAAGCGAGTCCCTCCCTGCTGCAAGAGCCATCTGTCTGAGCCTACAGCCATTGCTCTACACACAGTTCCGTTGTAAGTATAGGCCTATGAAGTGCATGAAGACTACACCACACACACAGCAGACCTGGGTTTAAATACTATTTTAATTAATTTCAAATACTTTATCGGTGCTTGATTAAGTTTGCCTGGCTTAATGTACCAATAAAATAGTCCCTAAACTGCATACCCCTCTCATCTGGCACTCCAGGCAGACTAGAGCAAATGCTCAAGGTATTTGAAAGATTGGGTTCGATACAACAGACCCTGTTACAGTGGATTTGTGTAAATAGAAAATTCCCTGAGTGTACGCAATGCATCAAAGCAAGTCCACACAGTGCAGACAAAGAGATTCTGACAACACATACCCGCACAAACACAGACATTTAAAAGGCCTATGTCTTACAATGTAATCGCAGCACAAACCTGGCACCAAATTGTACATATACAACGGCAACACACACGCACACACACATACACACGCATGCATGTCCTCAGGCACACACACACACATCTAGAAAGCACCTTGTATCAGTGATCGACATCTCCATATACGGTATGTCCCCATTCTTCCATTCATCTGAATAAAAGTACATTATGAATGTGTGACTTAAAGTACTCTTACATTATGCACTTAGAAATCGAACCATGGCTAAAGCCTTGTTATCATTGAAAGCAACTTGGTCGGCGCAATTAATGGGTTGAGTGAATAAATTTGGGAGAATGTCTGTCTCATCTGCATTGGTGTCTATATTTGTCTACAAAGGGCGCACACCTTCAATTCAGGGTAATTGAGGACAAGTGGTACATCTTAGTGGTGGAGAGAGAAGGATTAGGTTGTGTTAACACCTTTTAAACATTGACTAACATTATAAAAAAAGCTACACAGTCCCAATTTTATTTTTGCAACATTTGGGATGAAGTTGTATTTAGGCTGTTGAATGCATTTCGAGTGTTTAAGTACTAATTCAACAAAGCTTGAGTGTTTAGAAACCATATACAACACAACAGAAGCACTCAGTCATTCATTATATGTACATTTGGTGGCCGTGGTGGGATTACCTAAATTCTCAAACTGGATTTGGTAGATCCAAGATTTTTTATACATTAGATATTTCCATTAACCAACACATCAGGGCACAATATAGGTAGAGCAGTACAAATTGAACACTGATCTTACTCAACCTGCAGTACAACCGTTTTTATGGTGGAGTACTGCTCGCCCAAATGGAGAGCAGTTTGGAACCCCTGTTGCTGCTGAGCCAGAAGGGAGTTGTTGCAAACTGCTATTGGAGATTGGCCTAGTAACCCAAGGGTCAAAGAGGACATTCTCTATAACATTGGATACGTGTGGAGCAGCCCATGGCATGTACAGTAGGGCTACAACCCTCTTGGTAGGTAATTGTATACAAGAAGGTAAAACCACAACAAAACACTCCCTAGAGTCCCTACTGAAGTTAATAGTAATTCTAATATAAAAATCTTCTCCAGGGGACATGATTGTTTGAAGTCGTTTAGCAACTGAATTAATTTCATGATAGAAATCACTAAGTGATAGTAGATTGAAACACAACACTTCTTGGTCTGAATCCATAGCACAGGGGAAATTGACAGGACAAAAACATCTCACTCAACATCTCTTTGACCCCTTTCCCCTCCTCTTCATATCCTGTGTAAACTAATAGTTGTATCAGGGATTCTATGCATAGTTGATTGACAGTTTAATTACCCAATGGTGTGTACAATACTCACTGTTCTGTGGTGTTCATTTCTCATCAAATGTTCCACCAATTTCATGTGTTAGCAGGCGACCTGTTCAGAAACTAACGCTAGCTAGCAAATACACAAAATATATATATACACAAATCGATACTTGGAGTTAAGGAATCAGTATAATATCGGCCACAATAATATTGCGATTTTTTTCCCCCCATCACTAATGGTAGGTGGTACCTTTTGATGGAAGACACACATGATACTAACCTGATACAACTCTTCTAATCTCCGACCCCTATATCTCTTCATTTTCAACTCCTTTACCAAGACTAATCAGTCTCTTTTCTTGGTATTTGGTAGCCTACCTTATGATGGGAGACCCACAATGTACTAACCTGGTACGTTTGAACTAGTACCCCATCATCTAACGATACTTGTCAGACAGGCCTGCTGCTACTACTGTGAAAAAGACTTGAAGGGCCTTAAAACATTAAGTCCAAAAACAAATGACTCATGAGAGAAACATCCAGTCAGTAGGATATTATGTGAAGGGGGATTTAAAGTGGGGGCTCAGCTGTGACAAATACTGTTGCTTGTGTGTTTCCTTCCTTAATGGGATAGTTTGTGATTTTGGCAATGATTTTCTTTGTCTCTGTGTGCAGTTTGAAAGAAGTTGCCAACAAGCATTAGCGCAACAACTGGAAGTCTATGGGGATAGCTATTATGCTAGTTTGCCTGTCATTACGGATTATGGCATTTATCAATGGGCATTGTGTTCTTTTATGATATGGTTATAAAGGTGTTATAGCAGGCAACATGACCTGTAGTGCTCCTCAATGATGTCACTGATGACGAGCTATCCATCTGCACAGTTGGATTTATCTGGATTCTACAATATGGCATATCTGGTGCCCACAATGGGTGACCATTAGATCTACAAATTGCTATTCCGTTAGCGTCGTTGTCATAGCCTCAACAAAATGGCACTCCTGAGTGCATAATCTGGCCCAGACTTTTTTGTTGTTTGTTTGTTTATTAATATGATACACTTCCACTGATCCTGGGGCTCTTGTTAAGGTCAACGGCATTATGAACTTGACCCAGTACCAGGACATTTTAGATCAAAACCTGGCTGCTTCTGCCAGGAGGCTGGAACTTGGATGCAAGTGGATCTTCCAGTAAAACAATAATCCCATGCACACATCAAAATCCACAAAGAAATGGTTAATTGACCACAAAATCAACATTTTGCAATGTCCATCTCAGTCTCTGGACGTGAACCCCATTGATAAACAAATTTTGCGCCCTATCTTTTTGAGATTTTTTTTTCTTGTTAAACAAGAATCTTTCTCTGAGCAATTGTATTAGTATAAAATAACATTATATTCCAAAAATGTTGAGCATACAATATACAGGTAACTGCCAATATAATGGAAACACAGCAGGTGTGGTTCCTGACTTAATTAAGCAATTAACAAACCATCATGCTTAGGTCAAGTATTGGCTGGGCAGGCCATTATTTTGGCTACCATGGCTATGACCCCACAGGGTACGAGTGATCACTGAATAGTTTGATGAGCATGAAAACGATGTCATATGCCATGGCCGTCTCACATGCTGACTACACCGGGCGTGTGCACATGCGTGTGGGTGCGTCTACGTGCACCATTGCTCGCATGTTGATTTTGTCCATCCACACCAGATGCGATCAAGACACGTAGGTTGAAATATCAAAACAAAATGAACCAACTAAATTAATTTGGGGACAGGTCGAAAAGCATTAAACATTCATGGCAATTTAGCTATCTACAGTAGCTTGCTGTTGCTAGCTAATTTGTCCTGGGATATAAACATTGGGTTGTTATTTTACCTGAAATGAACAAGGTCCTCTACTCCGACAATTAATATACAGATAAAAGTTAAACAGAGTTTGATTCTAGTAACCTCTCCTCCTTCAGGCTTCTTCTTATTTGGAGTTTATATGGCGGATGGACATCAACTTTAAGGTACATTACCACCACCAGCTGGACTGGAGTGTATGTAAACCTCAGTTCATCAATCAATCACCCATGTGGGTATATGCTCCTAAAAACCAATGAGGAGATGGGAGAGGAAGGACTTGCAGCGTGTAAAGCATCACAAATAGAACCAATTTTTACTTTCATTGAAGTGCGCAGGCAGTGTGGATGCAATGATTGAATAACATGAATGTGTGTGGTCAGCATGTCAGTCACCAGGTCTCAACCCAATTGAACAATAATGGGATATTCTGGAGTGGTGCTTGAGATAGACTTTTCCACCACCATCAACAAGACAACAAATTATATAATATATTGTGGAAGAATGATGTTGCATCCCTCCAATATAGTTTCAGCCACTGTTCTGGCTAGTGGTGGACCAACACCCCATTAAGACACTTTATGTTGGTGTTTCCTGTAGCTCTGTATTTGTATTATTAACTTTCTAGAGTTTTTTTTATTATCTTTGTCAATGGTGCCACTCATTTTGGACCGGACTGTATCAGTGGGGAACCAACAAAGCCTTCTAATAATTGTTGTATTTTTTAAATATCAATGTCTGAGAAAACTGAGGAGAAAAAAAGATCCAATCGGGATTTTTCTTTGGTGGTCTCTGGGGAGGTACATCTAGGCAAAACTGTGTGTTTATATTTATGTAGCTTTGCGCTGTTGTTTTCACACCCAAAAAATGTTGACACTTCCTGAATGTGATGTCATTGTGGGAAGGGGCTGTGTTTAAAAGGGGTACTACAAACTAACAGGGTAGAAAGTGAAATAAAGGACACAGAAAATATTAAATACAATAACAATAAATACAATCATCATTAAAAAAAAACGTTTTTGATGAAAGATTTTAAGTATAATTATAAAATAATGAAGAAAGATGTTTTATATTTAGTTATTTAATGGCTTATATTTCTCATAGAAGTTGATGAATAGCACCCGGAGACATGGCAAAAACATCTGCAACCACCAAAAACAAAAAGCATAAAATGTTCTTTGAGACACGTCCTAATATTTATACAATTATTTTACTTTTGGATCTGGGTGTATTGTTGTGAATTTTTAGATATTACTGTACTGCTGGGGCTCGGAACGCAAGCATTTTTCTACACCTGCAATAACATCTGCTAAATATGTGTATGAAACCACTAAAATTTGATTTGTGTGTTTATGGTAAACGACCTAAAAATGAATGGAATTATGTTTTGTAACAATTATTGTGGGCTTTGTGTTTTGCAGTTTGCACGATCACGCACGCTACCAGCGAGTAGATATGGTTGTCCTTGTTCAATAGAACCGTTGGACTTGTCTCAATGTTCCTATCGCCCAGGACATTGCAGGATATCTAGGTTGACTCATTATCCTAGTTTACAGGTTCACAGAAGCTATGTTACCATGCACTCCCTCTCAAAAAAAGATTGAAACTGCAGTAATATTGCAGTAACTGCAGTCGATTGTGGTATTTTGGATTATACTGCACTCTAACTGCTGTTATCCTGTACAATTGCTGCAGTAAAAAAACGGTGTTATTTTGTACTCAGTATTTGCAGCATACTGCAGTTATACTGCACTCTAACTGCAATTATACTGTTGTGTACTGCAGTTATACTGTACTCTGACTGCAATCTTATTTCGTAAGGGCCGTCTATCCAGGATTGCTAAATAATTAGCTACAAAGGCTGCTTCTGATTATTCCTCTTTCCAAAAAGAGCTAGACGACGATTGTTTTTGTTCATGTTCTTTTATATACAGCCCTATTTATTTGAACCGGAATAAACTGGAGAGGAGTTGAGACAACGATAAAAATAATTGCGAAACCATTGCGAGACCTAGACCAGCTGGACCAGGACTCAGGGGGGCAAATGACAAACGCGTAAGTTGTTTTGCTGTCGGTAGGTAGCTAGCAATAGAAGCTCTCTTTTTACACGAAGCAGTGTTGGTCAGTACAGTACAATTGTGTAATTGATTCGTCCATGACAGGGCTTGCTAGTAGCACTACAATACAAGCTAGACAAGTTCAGCTACCTAGCTGTGTATTTACTATACCTAAAATGTGCTGTAGTCTAATGTTATCGCTTGCTAGCTAACTAGCCTAGCGCGTCTCATTAAGAGCAAAACTGGAGAAATGTTTTGAGGATGGTGGAAAGTAAAGGAATGACTTTGGTTTTATGACTCATATTAGTCTTGGAGTAACTATGCCTGTGTGCTGTACCTAACTAGCTAGCTAACGTGTGTCTTACGAGATGTCTCATATTCTACACCATGCTGCTACAGTATGAATACATACCGTATACAATGATTGCCCATATGAATGTGTACTAGCATTTTCGTGTTTCCCTCACAGACAAAAGGATACAAAGAAGTTTGTGACTCTCAAGAGATGTGAAAGGTTCCATAACAACAATCTCCCCTGTATCAAAGTGACATCGAACACCTCATTGCACCACCAAACACACAATATGCAAGTATTTCCTATGTAGAACTGTAGTATTTATTATAAGCGTTAGTGTACAGTAAAATAAAAAATATACTGTCGTACATTGTCATAACTGCCCCTGCATACTGCTTTGTAAACTCACCTCGGTCTCCAGAGTAAATACGTTTTGTCTTGAATACAGGCCATGTCTACTTATTTGCTATTTTGACAGACTAATCTATTCAAGCATGTTCACTTGCCAACAAATTTCAGGTTGAATGATACACCAACTCCCTACATAATTTGTTTTTAGCAGTAAGACTGAAGCTAGTTTATCCAAATATATTTCACGAATATCACAATGTATTGAGCCAGAAGTTGAAGTCAACACTTTATTGCTTTCATTTAGTCACTTGTAAAAAAATAAATTAAAAAAAGATCATATATAAAAACACTATGTACAAAAGCTAGCAACATCTATACCACATTGCAGTTTTGAGCATAATAGGCATTTTATATTATACTACTATATCAGTCAAACTGAATATGGATGTTGTGTTGGTTGAATGTTCCAAGCAGGTTCCAGAATGTTCTTCAGCCTCTTCTTGTGTTGGGTAATGGCAGCTGGTTGAGCAGGCTTTGGCGCTGTGGCGATATTGGCAGGGATGTTGGGTTTGGGGAGCTGTGAATCAGGCTCCTTGTTGACAACTGTCTGGTCCTTTCTGCACTCCACAGCCAGGTGTACAAGCCTCTCATACAATTTCTTCACCACCCACTGCTTCAACCTCTAGTTGTGCTGTTAAGCAGACAAGCACTGCCAACAATCGAGTGAATAGGCTAGAAAAGTATACTAACAGCCCCTCTCCCCCATGCCAAAGAATTGACTACAGGGGTGTGAAAGGTTTGAGGAGCTCTTCTTGAAGACAGTTAATTGTATTGGTGATTTAGTTTTCTCAAGAGGGTAGTGTACTTTCATAAATACCTTTGGCTGTCCTGGCTTGTTTCTAAGTCAGATGATGTTGAGATTAAGCTTATTCCAGGCTGAAAGCTTTCATCCAATGGGTCTACAGGCGCTGTACTACTAAAGCTGGTGTTAAGGTCATCATCAGCAGGATTAGTCTGTAGGACACAGTAGTGAGTGATAAGCCAACATTTTACTACTTTCCCCCCATCAACACATGCTCAAACAAGGTACTATATCCACCCAACCCACTCATGCCAATAGATCATGCATACTAACCTTCACATACAATACCCACCCCAGTCAGTCACCCACACCATCCCCTCCTTACTAATGCATAATTTACTCCAATTTAGACTTGAAGCCTTGCATGAGTAATCAACTAAGACTCCATAATACAGAGAAAACTACAGTAGGAAAACTACAGAAGTTGTAGCCTACTTGTAAACACACCAACTATGACAACAACATACAGACCATGTTAATCCCTAGCTCCAATATATTTGCTAATGCATAGAGTCATTGAAAGATTTAGTAGATTTTAGTAAGATTTTTCAAGGTGACTTACACTATTTCCTGGTGCTGAGCTTGATGCCTATGCAGATGTTGATGGGATCGGACTCTAAATAGAACAAAGTCACATTTGCCTCTGCGGTAGTTAGTTAGGTTACCGTAACCTAATGAAGCTAATGTCAGCTTGCAAAGTTACATTGCCAGATAGCAGCTGGCTAATTAAATTTATATGCTTTGGAATGTCTAGTCAGCGTATTATGAAAGCTAGATTTTGGTTGAGATACAGTGCCTTCAGAAAGTATTTATAATGTTGTGTTACAAAGTGGAATTAATTGCCATTTTTTGTCAACAATCTACACAAAATACTCTGCAATGTCAAAGCGGAAGAAAAAGTCTAATGTGTAAAAAAAATTGAATCAAAAATAAAATACTAATATATTTTGATTACATAAGTATTCACACCCCCTGAGTCAATCAATACATGTTAGAATCACCTTTGGCAGCAATTACAGCTGTGAGTCTTTCTGGGTAAGTTCTTGAACAGTTTTCCACACCTGGATTGTGCAAAATATGTCTATTAGTCTTTACCCATAACATGATGCAGCCACCACTATGCTTGAAAAGTGGTACTCAGTAATGTGCTGTATCGGATTTGCCCCAAACATAACACTTTGTATTCAGGACAAAACATTAATTGCTTTGCCACATTTCTTGCAGTATTGCTTTAGTGCCTTGTTGCAAACAGGATGGATGTTTTAGAATGTTTGTATTCTGTACAGGCTTCCTTCTTTTAACTCTGTCAATTAGGTCAGTACTGGGGAGTAACTACAATGTTGTTGCTCCATCCTCAGTTATCCTATCACAGCCATTAAACTCTGTACCCATTTTAAACTCACCATTTGTAAGGACAGATGCTGGGAGACGAGAAGCAAGTACAGGGAGTGAACATTTAATAAATAACTGATAAGAAACAAAAAAGGACAGCTTCTGAACAGGGGAAACATAACGACAATATGCTGACACGGGGAACAAACTGAGGAACATACAGATATAGAAGGGGCTATCAACAAAGTGAAGGAGTCCAGGTGAGTCTATATTGCACTGATATGGTGAGCGGGGTGCGTAATGATGGGAAGCCGACATTTACGACATTTCAGCTTTTAATTTCTTATTATTTTGTAAAAATGCTGAAAAAAACATGAATCTACTTTGACATTAGAGTACTGTGTGTAGGCCAGTCAAATAAATATCTAATTTAGGCTGTAACACAACAAAACCAAGGGGTGTGAATACTTTCTGAAGGCACTGAAAACAAATGTAGTTCGCTAGCTAGTTAGCTAGGTAACGTTAGCTACGTTACCTCAGCTTGACTTCTTTTCTGCTGCTCTGATGTTGGCTGATCGGATGCCTTCCTCTTCGAAGTGAAAGAGAAGAAAATCGATGGAACAGCATCACCTTTCAATGTTCGACGACATGGCAACCCCATCAGTTGAGAATTCAGTTCCTTTTCCAAATCCTCTGTCTGAAAGTGCTGGCTACAAACACTTTGATATTTCTCCCATAACTGGATACACCTCTACCGGGCAGTACTATGTCCTAAAATCGCTATGAATTCTGGATAATGTGCTTTGCTTACAACCAAGAAATGTAGCAGGCCCATTTCTACTAGTGCGCTCATATTTACGTGTAGTAAGGAAATTCAAAATTTTTATGACACATATGATATGTTAATAACATATTAACAGACATATATTGTGAAATAGAATAGCAGTGAAATTTCTCATTAAGTATTTTTGTGTTGTGGTGGGGACAGTAACATTAGAACTTTTAACAAAATTATACTTTAACTCTTTAGGACCCATAGCAGCTGTCTACGGACTTTCTTTAAATTACTACAGCGGCCGCGAACAGCCATATTTTTCTAACAATAATATCTGTGTCAATATCGCAAAATGAACTTGCTAACAACCTGTTGTCGTTTTTGCGTGGCTGCTGTCATTTGACATTTCAACGTTTTTTTTTACTTCATTACTCAAAATGACGCCACCGAAGCGTACACAACATTTCACTGTGAAAGAGGCTGTATCTATATTGGTCGGTGATATGGATTAGGACACGTCTTTGCATTTTGAAAAGCAATGACGTCGAGGTGAGTGAAATAAGTAAACAGCAGATATATGTTAGGTGTTGTCTATGTTTGATGCTGTGAAAGTTGGGGAATAGCTCTTAGATTAACAAGTCCTGTCATGTCATGATAACTTGGTTGGTACAGGCAAGCACATCAGCAGTGGAGCTCAAATAAAATAATTGCTCTCCGTCTCTTGGAAATAGTTGCAGTGTTTAGCTGTATATAGTCAGATAACTAGTTAGTTGTTTTGTCTTTTTTGTACCAATGTAATTCACGTATAAATGGCTTGCTATAACTAGCTAGATAACTAGTTAGTCTTGTCAGGCAAGAACTTGTGGGTAGCGGTAAATTTGGGTTGCGCTGAAGCGCCAACCTCAACTGTCACTTTCACCAGCTAGCCATACACACAACCAGTTAAATAGCCTCCAAAATTAAGGCTAGAGTAATTTGTGATTATCTGTTGGGCTTAGGTTATGGTTTGTTATGTTTGCTAGGTGCAGATATTCGTAGGATATACAGTGCATTTGGAAAGTATTCACTTTTTCCAGATTTTGTTACATTACAGCCTTATTCTAAAATTGATATAATTTTTTTTCAATCTCATCAATACCACATAATAACAAAGCAAAAATTATTTTTAAATGTTTGCACATTTATAAAAAACGAAATACCTTATTTACATAAGTACTCAGACACTTTGCTATGAGACTCAAAATTGAGCTCAGTTAAGTTCAATTGATTGGACATGATTTGGAAAGGCACACACCTCTATAAAATATCCTACAGTTAACAGTGCATGTCAGAGCAAAAACCAAGCTATGAGGTTGAAGGAATTGTTCGTAGAGCTCCGAGACAGGATTGTGTCGAGACACAGATCTGGGGAAGGGTACGAAAACATTTCTGCAGCATTGAAGGTCCCCAAGAAAACAGTGGCCTCCATCATTCTTAAATGGAAGAAGTTTGGAATCACCAGGACTCTTCCTAGAGCTGCATGCCCGGCCAAACTGAGCAATCGGGGGAGAAGTGGATCTACTTCCGGGTTGGAGCGAGCGGTCGCATCCGCACTTCGGTCCGCAGGTAGTATAACTTTTCATTACATTTCATTATAGTACAACGGTTTGATTTGTCTAATCTTAGCAATTTCTTCTTAGCTAGCTACATAGCCGTCTTTGTATCAAAGATAATTGCGTAATTATCGTATTTCGTCGTCCTAACGTAGTCTTCACTGCTATCTGCCCAGCAGCTAGCCAGCTAGCAAACGTCCACCGTCTACCGAATAGCAGCACTGTAGAAACTATTACACTCAACTGAACGACTTGATTAGTGTAGTGTTAGCTAGCTACATAGTGGTCTTTGCTGTCTTCGTATCCAAGATAATTGTGTAGTTTAGAGTGTGTAGTCTTAGAGTGATTATCTTAATTTACCGAGGTTAGCTAGCCAGCTATTTGTCGTCCTTAACGTAGGAGACACTGCTAGCTAGCCAACAGCTAGCAAACGTCTACCGAATAGAACTTCCGCACTCAACAACCCGGTCGCATTCAGCTTCGCTCCACAGGTAGTATCACATTTTCATTTCATTTCATTACAGCACAACGGTTTGATTTGTTTGATCGTAGCTAGCTACATAGCTAGCTACATAGCCGTCTTTGTATCAAAGGCAATTGTGTAGTCTAGAGCGATTTTCTAGGTTAGCTAGCCAGCTATTGTCGTTCTTTTAACGCAACGTAACGTAATCAACACTGCTAGCTTGCCAGCTAGCCCCCGAATAGCAGCACTGTAGAAACTATTACACTCAACGGAACGACTTGATTAGTGTAGTGTCAACAACGCAGCCACTGCCAGCTAGCCTACAAAGTCAACAACGCAGCCACTGCCAGCTAGCCTACTTCAGCAGTACTGTATCATTTTAATCATTTTAGTCAATAAGATTCTTGCTACGTAAAGCTTAACTTTCTGAACATTCGAGACGTGTAGTCCACTTGTCATTCCAATCTCCTTGCATTAGCGTAGCCTCTTCTGTAGCCTGTCAACTATGTGTCTGTCTATCCCTGTTCTCTCCTCTCTGCACAGACCATACAAACGCTCCACACCGCGTGGCCGCGCCACCTAATCTGGTGGTCCCAGCGCGCACGACCCACGTGGAGTTCCAGGTCTCCGGTAGCCTCTGGAACTGCAGATCTGCGGCCAACAAGGCAGAGTTCATCTCAGCCTATGCCTCCCTCCAGTCCCCCGACTTCTTGGCACTGACGGAAACATGGATCACCACAGATAACACTGCTACTCCTATTGCTCTCTCTTCGTCCGCCCACGTGTTCTCGCACACCCCGAGAGCTTCTGGTCAGCGGGGTGGTGGCACCGGGATCCTCATCTCTCCCAAGTGGTCATTCTCTCTTTCTCCCCTTACCCATCTGTCTATCGCCTCCTTTGAATTCCATGCTGTCACAGTTACCAGCCCTTTCAAGCTTAACATCCTTATCATTTATCGCCCTCCAGGTCCCCTCGGAGAGTTCATCAATGAGCTTGATGCCTTGATAAGCTCCTTTCCTAAGGACGGCTCACCTCTAACAGTTCTGGGCGACTTTAACCTCCCCACGTCTACCTTTGACTCATTCCTCTCTGCCTCCTTCTTTCCACTCCTCTCCTCTTTTGACCTCACCCTCTCACCTTCCCCCCCTACTCACAAGGCAGGCAATACGCTCGACCTCATCTTTACTAGATGCTGTTCTTCCACTAACCTCATTGCAACTCCCCTCCAAGTCTCCGAATACTACCTTGTATCCTTTTCCCTCTCGCTCTCATCCAACACTTCCCACACTGCCCCTACTCGGATGGTATCGCGCCGTCCCAACCTTCGCTCTCTCTCCCCTGCTACTCTCTCCTCTTCCATCCTATCATCTCTTCCCTCTGCTCAAACCTTCTCCAACCTATCTCCTGATTCTGCCTCCTCAACCCTCCTCTCCTCCCTTTCTGCATCCTTTGACTCTCTATGTCCCCTATCCTCCAGGCCGGCTCGATCCTCCCCTCCCGCTCCGTGGCTCGACGACTCATTGCGAGCTCACAGAACAGGGCTCCGGGCAGCCGAGCGGAAATGGAGGAAAACTCGCCTCCCTGCGGACCTGGCATCCTTTCGCTCCCTCCTCTCTACATTTTCCTCCTCTGTCTCTGCTGCTAAAGCCACTTTCTACCACTCTAAATTCCAAGAATCTGCCTCTAACCCTAGGAAGCTCTTTGCCACCTTCTCCTCCCTCCTGAATCCCCCTCCCCCCCCCCTCCTCCCTCTCTGCAGATGACTTCGTCAACCATTTTGAAAAGAAGGTCGACGACATCCGATCCTCGTTTGCTAAGTCAAATGACACCGCTGGTTCTGCTCACACTGCCCTACCCGGTGCTCTGACCTCTTTCTCCCTCTCTCTCCAGATGAAATCTCGCGTCTTGTGACGGCCGGCCGCCCAACAACCTGCCCGCTCGACCCTATCCCCTCCCTCTTCTCCAGACCATTTCCGGAGACCTTCTCCCTTGCCTCACCTCGCTCATCAACTCATCCCTGACCGCTGGCTACGTCCCTTCCGTCTTCAAGAGAGCGAGAGTTGCACCCCTTCTGAAAAAACCTACACTAGATCCCTCCGATGTCAACAACTACAGACCAGTATCCCTTCTTTCTTTTCTCTCCAAAACTCTTGAACGTGCCGTCCTTGGCCAGCTCTCCCGCTATCTCTCTCAGAATGACCTTCTTGATCCAAATCAGTCAGGTTTCAAGACTAGTCATTCAACTGAGACTGCTCTTCTCTGTATCACGGAGGCGCTCCGCTCCGCACCGCTAAAGCTAACACTCTCTCCTCTGCTCTCATCCTTCTAGACCTATCGGCTGCCTTCGATACTGTGAACCATCAGATCCTCCTCTCCACCCTCTCCGAGTTGGGCATCTCCGGCGCGGCCCACGCTTGGATTGCGTCCTACCTGACAGGTCGCTCCTACCAGGTGGCGTGGCGAGAATCTGTCTCCTCACCACGCGCTCTCACCACTGGTGTCCCCCAGGGCTCTGTTCTAGGCCCTCTCCTATCTCGCTATACACCAAGTCACTTGGCTCTGTCATAACCTCACATGGTCTCTCCTATCATTGCTATGCAGACGACACACAATTAATCTTCTCCTTTCCCCCTTCTGATGACCAGGTGGCGAATCGCATCTCTGCATGTCTGGCAGACATATCAGTGTGGATGACGGATTACCACCTCAAGCTGAACCTCGGCAAGACGGAGCTGCTCTTCCTCCCGGGGAAGGACTGCCCGTTCCATGATCTCGCCATCACGGTTGACAACTCCATTGTGTCCTCCTCCCAGAGCGCTAAGAACCTTGGCGTGATCCTGGACAACAACACCCTGTCGTTCTCAACTAACATCAAGGCGGTGGCCCGTTCCTGTAGGTTCATGCTCTACAACATCCGCAGAGTACGACCCTGCCTCACACAGGAAGCGGCGCAGGTCCTAATCCAGGCACTTGTCATCTCCCGTCTGGATTACTGCAACTCGCTGTTGGCTGGGCTCCCTGCCTGTGCCATTAAACCCCTACAACTCATCCAGAACGCCGCAGCCCGTCTGGTGTTCAACCTTCCCAAGTTCTCTCACGTCACCCCGCTCCTCCGCTCTCTCCACTGGCTTCCAGTTGAAGCTCGCATCCGCTACAAGACCATGGTGCTTGCCTACGGAGCTGTGAGGGGAACGGCACCTCAGTACCTCCAGGCTCTGATCAGGCCCTACACCCAAACAAGGGCACTGCGTTCATCCACCTCTGGCCTGCTCGCCTCCCTACCACTGAGGAAGTACAGTTCCCGCTCAGCCCAGTCAAAACTGTTCGCTGCTCTGGCCCCCCAATGGTGGAACAAACTCCCTCACGACGCCAGGACAGCGGAGTCAATCACCACCTTCCGGAGACACCTGAAACCCCTTCTCACCCCCCTTAAAAGATTTAGATGCACTATTGTAAAGTGGCTGTTCCACTGGATGTCATAAGGTGAATGCACCAATTTGTAAGTCGCTCTGGATAAGAGCGTCTGCTAAATGACTTAAATGTAAAATGTAAATGTAAGTGCCTTGGTCAGAGAGGTGACCAAGAACCCGATGGCCACTCTGACAGAGCTCCAGAGTTCCTCTATGGAGATGAAAGAACCTTCCAGAAGGACAACAATCTCTGCAGCACTCCACCAATCAGGCTTTTATGATGAAGTGACCAGACAGAAGGCACTCTTCAGTATGAAACCAACTCTTCGGCCTGAATGCCAAAAGTCATGCCTGGAGGTAACATGTTGGTGGCAGCATCATGCTGTGGGGATGTTTTTCAGCGGCAGTGACTGGGAGACTAGTCAAGATCGAGGGAAAGATGAACGGTGCAAAGTACAGAGAGATCCTTGTAAAATACCTGCTCCAGAGCGCTCAGGACCTCAGACTGGGGCGAAGCTTCACCTTCCAACAGGACAACAACCCTAAACACACAGCCAAGACAACACGTGAGTGGCTTTGGGACAAGTCTCTGAATGTCCTTGAGTGGCCGAGCCAGAGCAAAGACTTGAACCCGATCGAACATCTCTGGAGAGACCTGAAAATAGCTGTGCAGCGACGCTCCCCATCCAACCTGACAGAGCTTGAGAGAATCTGCAGAGAAGAATGGGAGAAACTCCCTAAATACAGGTGTGCCATGCTTGTTGCGTCATACCCAATAAGACCCAAGGCTGTAATCGCTGCCTAAGGTGCTTCAACAAAGTACTGAGTAAAGGATCTGAATACTTATGTAAAAGTGGTATTTCAGTTTTTTATTTTTAATACATTTGCAAAAAATGTCTAAAAACCTGCTTTTGCTTAGTCAGTATTGTGTGTAGATTAATGAGGGGGGGGGGAAACAATTCGATCAATTTTAGAATAAGGCTGTTACATAACAAAATGTGTAAAATGTCAAGGGGTCTGAATACTTTCCAAAAGCACTGTACATTGCCTAGTATTCATGTTATTAGACAGCTTAGCTGTCCTGTTAGGGTAATAGATGCCTGTGCAGTGGAGCTCATATAATGAGTTTGATATTTGTTTACATTGCCAGCTAGCAAGTTGCGTGTTTTGTCCTGTTTCTACCGATGCATTTAATTTGAAAACTGACCCTGCTTCGTAACTAATCAGCTAGCATTGGCTAACTCTGTAGTTAGTCTGTCAGGCAAGAAAGTTGATTGGAGGAGAGAGAGTGTGTGTGTAACTGTATCACACAATTTATTATGGAAACCCTTTATTAGCAAGAGTGAATGTGTATGGTTGAGAAAGAGAGAGAGGAAGGAAGAGACACAGGGAGAGAGAAAGATTAAGTTCCTGACCACAATTGTATCCTATTTGTTGCTCCTCTCCCTCTGTTAATCTAAGTCAATGGAAGTGATGTGGAGAGTCAGGGCTCAGCAGCAAAAGGCAGGGAGGAAGAGGAGTTAGAGATGATTGGAGGGATAGAAATGTGGAGCCGTTGCCTGGCTATTAGTAAATCCTCTTAGATGTAAAGACCTGCATGGTTCTGGTACCTGTTCCGACTGACATTTTTGCTTATAAATTAATCTTTGGACACAGTCGATTAAAAATAGCTTGCCTTGAGCTATACCCATAGGTCAGGTGGAAACAATATATTTCCTGAGCCCTGGGCCAGTGTAATGTAGGATGTGAAATCTGAAACCACTTGAAGCTGGGATGTCCCTTCTCACATTTAATTTGCTCTTCCGACTGTCCATCCACTCCTGGCTGAACCCTACATCCCAGCCACTGACATCGCACATGCATGTAATCTTTACATCATAGTGCAGCAGGAGAGCATGGTTTCATCACGGTACTCCATACAAAGGTCGATTTATTGCCACTAATCTAAAATAATTCATAGATTTTAAACAAAAAAACACTTTCTGTGTCCTAGATAGACACGATTAATAGGATATGAAAGGTGATTTCCTAACGAATTCAGAAAGCCAAGCTAGAGCTCTGGGAGACGTTCAAGTCGATGGCACAGACGTTTTGATCAATAGAGGCCTTTAGAAAACATGCACATTTTCTCTTGCACTAAACATACAAATTGGTATTTTACAGTTAGAAGGAAGATTAAATCATATAGTTGGTCATTTTATAATTTGATTATACTATATTTAGAAAGCACACAAGTAATTGCATGCCTTATTCATACAGTTTTGTTGAATAGGAAATACATATAATATTTCAGTAGACCACTACTGGGACGCAATTCAACTATTCAAATTATCTGAAAGACGGAGGATGAAACAAGTGCATAGGACTACGCTTTATCCATCAATCTGGAATGACAGGTATCACGATGCAGTCCCTTCGTTCGGGTAATTACAATTCAGGCAGCCTCAACCAAGTCGGGCAATAGATTTGATAAATGGTAGTTTATACACACATACGGCGCTTGCACAGAAACCTATCCAGGGGCAATAAACTGCTATACCTACCAATTTCTAACTAATGTTAAGCTAGGCACACTGTCGGTAAAAAAAAAACAAAGACCAGTCACGCATTTATTACATGCATGATACAGAATGATGGGAACTGCTTTGCTGGCTCTACTGTGCTGCTCTCAAAGGCATATAGTACATTGGTGGAAACTGCAGTAGAGCGACCATTATTGCCCTAGTAACACCGTTCGGTGACGAACGATGCCAATAGACATTAAGCCTATAATGAAGAAACGATTCAAACCATTTGACCTATTCGATATCCTAGGTTTGGAAAGCGATACATTTTCTTTTAGCCCTGGCTACAATTGTAATAGCATTGCCTAGGCTACAGTTCTAGCCTACCTATCAAAGAGAACGACACACCCTCTGAATAGTCTTCAGCAGCTTTGTAAATGCATATCAAATAGCTGGTTTAGAATGGTCGTACGAGTAGACAACCACCCGAACACGGTTGTTATAGGAGAATAGAGTCAGTATATAATGATGAGGTAGGAATTTGTTTTACATTGCCAAAGCCTGTTTAAATAAGAGTTAAATATCCATGGTTAGCGGTCATTGGTCTCAGAGACACATTTCCTGTCTCCGGTTTCACACAGTTCTATAACATTACTTATACGACGAATTCCGCATATAATTCAACATATTATCCTTACCTGTACATAATTGTTTTCACAGTATTCTGCAACCCTCGACAGATTTTGGTAGCTTTCCACGAGTGCTCGTTTACCGGCTGGAATTTCTTCCTCTAGCAACATTTGTAGCTCTGCCATCTTACATCCCTCTGCATTTCCTTTCTTTCTTTCTTTCTTTTCAATGAGGCCAAGCGTTGTGGCTTTCCGTGTGGTGAGAGAGAAAGGGGCTCTCCGCCTGGTGTTGTGAGATTTCTGGCCTCGATTTTATAACTGTCCCAAAATTATACGCGCTCTGGGGCTCGTTGTTAAATGTGATTGGTTCAAATGCTGCATCGATTAGTTGTTGACCAATTGCATTTCAGTGCGATATTCGCTCGTGAACCTAAACCCAAAAGTGATGAAGGTGATGTACAATCCGGTCTAGTGATACAAAGTAGCCTATCCAGTGTTCCATCGATGGCACCCAGCTTTTGTTGCATTCTATATGCTACTTTGTAACATTTTGTCCTTGTGCGTGTGTATCAAAAATATATGCTTTTTTTAAAGGTAAGCAAAACTGAGTTGTTCCAGTCAGCCACAGATTATCCGTTATATTGAACAGAGATACTCAAGTGGCAGCTCTAACAATGAATATACGTTTCTTTAAAAATGGAGGGCAGTCGGAAGGAGGCAAGAGCAGGTGGGACCATTCTAGCCAATGAGAGGGCAGATACGCGTGTGAACAACAGGCCCAACTCAGATATTAAGTGTTTTTTCTCAAAGTTGCCGGGATGTCACGTGTCCTATATAAGTACATTCGTAACAACCTAAGCATTACGACACTTCTATACGATCAAATAATACATTTAAATATTTTGTTGACCAAATAGACTCTCTCATTGACCTCCATACAAAACTCATCGCTTGGGGAGCGAAAAAAAACACGACAAAAAGCCACCTGCTGGAGAATACAGATTTTGGGCCCAGTTATCCCTTTCACCTCTTTCTGAGTCAGCACAACATCTCACATATGAAATCCCCCATGAAGATCATTATGGGCCTTGTAGAAAAGACACTAGGCCTACAACTCCCTAGCAGTTTTGGGGATTATATGTTTTGTTTGACCGAATTTGAGAGGTCAGTATCGGACTGTCTGCATAGGGCTATATGCAGGCAGCAGAGGACTTAATCCATCCAAACATGCATAGGGTCAATTCACCTTCTATCGACTTGGTTCTGTTTTTACATTCACTCATATATTAACATTTAATGTTGAGAATGTTTGCAACAACTGAATAGCCTCAAGTGAAAATAATATGTAACAATCATATTATATAGGCATGTCGCCTATCCATATAATAATACGAGGTGCGAGGGTATTGAATAGGCCTATTGATTTCAATGACACATTATGAAAGCCTGTTGATTTAATACCATTTAAAAATGGACATTATTGCTGCCATGTAACTTTGTTGTCACAGAGGTGACTGAATGTTAAATCTGTGTATGTCCTCCTGGTTGTGACAAAGTCATGGAGCACACCAACGAAGACGAGTTCGGACCCGGTTTGATGCCGCATTGCGAGTGATTCAGAGTTTACCTGCAGATTGTGGGCTAATTATCCATTAATAACTATACTAGACTATACATTAAATCAGGAAATGAATTGTGGGCTATGTGCTATAACTGAGTAGCCTATTTAGCAGTAACGTTAGCTTGTTTAGCCTATGTCTGCTCACTCTGTTGTATTTAGTCATTTAAAGCTCAGACACACCGTTAAGATTGTCAAACGTTTGCCTGCCGACAGCACTTAGCACCTCAAAGTGTCGGCAGTCATTCTCTTTTGTGTTCACACCACCAAAGACCTTGGAAGTCGTCAGCCACACAGCCTTGTTAAAACACTCCAAACCAGAAGGAGGCAGTAGCATTGTTTTGGAATGCCAATCCGTGCGTAGTCCTTATGGTCTAGATTCCAAGCTATCTGCACAAATTGAACAATGAGACAGATATTTCAACAGATGTATAAATGTGAAGCATCCGGTTGGCGTTTCCACTCACTACCAAATATGGTGATGAGAGGAAGACCAGTGGCCTGCAGTGGAGAAGATGGGTTGAGATTTTGGCTGACATTTTGTTATCTATGAAGTATTTGATCTCCATACAGTTGTTTTCTGATTCCAAACCTAGAATCTGTAACAAACAGTGGACAGCATTTTGTAGATGTTACACTTTTTCAAAGTTTAAAAAAATGGCATTGTTTAGGAGTGCAAGGGCGAATTGCATTATTGCACGATAAGGGGATAGCTGCATCGCAATATGGTGACCGGAGTATGGGCTAGTGAGTGTGTTGAAAGGAAAGCTGTAGGTACACAGTATGTCGAAAGCGCTCTGCTATAGGTTAGACTGTTTACATTGAGCTGCATTTTTTTTCTTCTGTTCCTTTCATGCAACTACCATACTTTGAGCTACCGTACTGCGAGAGTTTGGACTTCCGTTTTTAAGCCAGAGGATGAGTCGTATTTCACTGAGTTTTTTTGTTGTTGTTTATAAAACTGTTGATTGTTTGTAATTTTTTTGATCAAAAATATTGAAGATTAATGTACTGTTGCTTAATGCATATGCTTACTGTGACTGTCACCCTGATCAATCAATCAATTAAGCAAATTTGTTTTAAAAG
Source organism: Oncorhynchus keta (assembly GCF_023373465.1). NCBI lineage: Eukaryota > Metazoa > Chordata > Actinopteri > Salmoniformes > Salmonidae > Oncorhynchus > Oncorhynchus keta. The sequence continues at coordinate 39,255,255 of NC_068443.1, forward strand.
CCCTTTTTACATCAGCCGATGTCACAAAGTGTTGTACAGAAACCCAGCCTGAAACCCAGCCTAAAACCGCAAGCAAATGCAGATGTAGAAGCACGGTGGCTAGGAAAAACTCCCTAGAAAGGCCGGAACCTAGGAAGAAACCTAAAGAGGAACCAGGCTCTGAGGGGTGGCCAGTCCTCTTCTGGCTGTGCCGGGTGGAGATTATAACTGTAAGGGATTTCTTCCATTGACGGAGAGGCGGACCAAAGCGCAGCGTGGTTATTTAGATTCATGTTTTAATAAATCACTTCACATGAATAAACTAACAAAAACAAGAAACGTGCAAACCCAAACCAGCCCTATCTGGTGCAAAACACAGAGACAGGAACAATCACCCACAAACACACAGTGAAACCCAGGTTACCTAAGTATGATTCTCAATCAGAGACAACTAATGACACCTGCCTCTGATTGAGAACCATACTAGGCCGGAACATAGAAATACCCAAATCATAGAAAAACAAACAGACTGCCCACCCCAACTCATGCCCTGACCATACTAAATAATGACAAAACAAAGGAAATAAAGGTCAGAACGTGACAATAACAAAACATGGCCAAGATGTTCAAACGTTCATAGATGACCAGCAGGGTCAGATAATAATAATCTCAGTGGTTGTAGAGGGTGCAACAGGTCAGCACCTCGGGAGTAAATGTCAGTTGGCGTTTCATAGCCGATCATTCAGAATTAGAGAGAGAGTCTAAAACAGCAGGTCCGGGACAAGGTAGCATGTCCAGTGAACAGGTCAGGGTTCCATAGCCACAGGCAGAACAGTTGAAACTGGAGCAGCAGCATGACAAGGTGGACTGGGGACTGCAAGGAGTCATCAGGCCAGCTAGTCCTGAGGCATGGTCCTAGGGCTCAGAGAAGAGAGAGAGAGAGGGAGAAAGAGAGATAAAGAGAGAGAATTAGAGGTAGCATACTTAAATTCACACAGGACACCAGATAAGACAGAAGAAATACTACACATATAACAGACTGACCCTAGCCCCCCGACACACAAACTATTGCAGCATCAATACTGGAGGCTGAGACAGGAGGGGTCGGGAGACACTATGGCCCTGCCCGACGACAGGGCCAAATAGGCAGGATATAACCCCACCCACTTTGCCAAAGCACAGCCGCTACACCAGAGGGATATCTTCAACCACCAACCTACTACCCTGAGACAAGGCCGAGTATAGCCCACGAAGATCTCCCCCACAGCACGAACCCGAGGGGGGCGCCAACCCGGACAAGAAGATCACGTCAGTGACTCAACCCACTCAAGTGACGCAGCCCTCCCAGGGACGGCATGGAAGAGCACCAGTAAGCCAATGACTCAGCCCCCGTAATAGGGGCAGAGAATCCCAGTGGAGAGTGGGGAACCAGACAGCAGAAACAGAAACAGCAACAGCGGTTCGTCGCTCCAGTGCCTTTCCGTTCACCTTCACACCACTGGGTCACACCACTGGGTCAGACTACACTCAATAATAGGACCTACTGAAGAGACGGGTCTTCAATATAGACTTAAAGGTCGAAACTAAGTCTGCGTCTCACATATGGATAGGCAGACCATTCCATAAAACTGAGCTCTGTAGGAGAAAGCCCCACCTCCAGAAATTCTAGGGACAGTAAGTAGGTCTGCGTCTTGTGACCGTAGAGTACGTGTAGGTATGTACGGCAGGACCAAATTAGAAAGATGGGTAGGAGCAAGCCCATGTAATGCTTTGAATGTTAGCAATAAAACTTTGAAATCAGCCCTAGCCTTAACAGGAAGCCAGTCTAGAGAGGCTAGCACTGGAGTAATATGATCAAATTCTTTGGTTCTAGCCAAGACAGATAAGATCTAAACCAGACCAGAACTTGTCCGTGTAGACCAATTTGGGTTTCCACTCACTCCAAAAGAATGTGGTGATCGATGGTATCAAAAGCAGCACTAAGGTCTAGGAGCATGAGGACAGATGCAGAGCCTTGGTCTGACGCCATTAAAATGTCATTTTCCACCTTCACGAGTGCAGTCTCAGTGCTATGGTGTGGTGTAAAACCAGACTGAAGTGTTTCGTATACATTGTTTGTTGCCTTTCTGTTCCAATTTTCTGGAAGCTTGCTTCAGGGTTCGGGTATTTTCTGTATACCAGGGAGCTAGTTTCTTATGACAAATGTTTTTTGTTTTTAGGGGTGTGACTGCATCTAGGGTATTACGCAATGTTAAATTTAGTTCCTCCGTTAGGTGGTTAACCGATTTTTGTACTCTGACTTCCTTGGGTTGGTGGTGTGAGTCTGAAAGGGCATCTAGGAATCTTTGGGTTGTCTGAGAACTTAGAGCATGGCTTATGATGATCCTTGGTTGGGGTCTGAGCAGATTATTTGTTACGAATTGCAAACATAATAAAATGGTGGTCCGAAAGTCCAGGATTATGAGGAAAAACATTAAGATCCACAATATTTATTCCTCGGTACAAAACTAGGTCCAGAGTATGACTGTGGCAGTGAGTAGGTCTCGATACCAATTATTGGAGGACCAAAAAAAGCAGATACCAATTAATTGGCTGATTTTTAAATATATATTTGTAATAATGACAATTACAACAATACTTGAACTTAATATAATATGTAAATAAAAATCAATTTAGTCTCAAATAAATAATGAAACATGCTCAATTTGGTTTTAAATAATGCAAAAACAAGGTGTTGGAGAAGAAAGTAAAAGTGCAATATGTGCCATGTAAAAAAGCTAATGTTTAAGTTCCTTGCTCAGAACATGAGAACATATGAAAGCTGGTGGTTCCTTTTAACATGAGTCTTCAATATTCCCAGTTAAAAAGTTTTAGGTTGTAGTTATTATAGGACTATTTCTCTCCATACCATTTGTATTTCATATACCTTTGACTATTGGATATTCTTATAGACACTATAGTATTGCCAGCCTAATCTCGGGAGTTGATAGGCTTGAAGTCATAAACAGTGCTGTGTTTCAAGCATTGCGAAGAGCTGCTGGCAAACACAGGAAAGTGCTGTTTGAATGAATGCTTACGAGCCTGCTGCTGCCTATCAGACTGCTCTATCAAATATCAAATCATAGACTTAATTATAATATAATAGACAGAAATACGAGCCTTAGGTCATTAATATGGTCAAATCCGGAAACTATCATTTCGAAAACAAAACGTTTATTCTTTCAGTGAAATGCGGAACCATTCCGTATTTTATAAAATGGGTGGCATCCAAAAGTGTAAATATTGCTGTTACATTGCACAACCTTCAATGTTATGTCATAATTATGCAAAATTCGGGCAAATTAATTACGGTCTTTGTTAGGAAGAAATGGTCTTCACACAGTTCGCAACGAGCCAGGTGGCCCAAACTGCTGCATATACCCTGACTCTGCTTGCACAGAAAGCAAGAGAAGTGACACAATTTCCCTAGTTAATATGGCCTGCTAGCATGAATTTCTTTTAAATAAATATGCAGGTTTAAAAAAATATACTTGTGTATTGATTTTAAGAAAGGCATTGATGTTTATGGTTAGGTATATTGGTGAAACGACGGTGCTTGTTTCGCAAATCCGCTTGTTAAATCATCACCCGTTTGGCAAAGTAGGCTGTGATTCTATGATAAATTAACAAGCACCGCATTGATTATTTGAAACGCAGGACAAGCTAGTTAAACTAGTAACATCATCAACCATGTGTAGTTAACTAGTGATTATGTTAACATTGATTGTTTTTTTTATAAGAAAGGTTTAATGCTAGCTAGCAACTTACCTTGGCTCCTTGCTGCACTCGCGTAACAGGTGATCAACCTGCCACGCAGTCTCCTTGTGGAGTGCAATGTAATCGGCCATAAACGGCATCCAAAAATGATGATTACGAAAACTTGAAATCGGCCCTAATTAATCGGCCATGACAATTAATCGGTCGACCTCTAGACAAAACCCACTGAGTCGATGATGGCTCCGAAAGCCTTTTGGAGTGTGTCTGTGGACATTTCCATGTGAATATTAAAGTCACCAAAAATGTGAATATTATCTGCCATGACTACAAGGTCCGATAGGAATTCAGGGAACTCAGTGAGGAACGCTGTATACGACCCGGGAGGCCTGTAAACAGTAGCTATAAAAAGTGATTGAGAAGGCTGCATAGATTTCATGACTAGAAGCTCAAAAGACGAAAACGCAGTCACTTTCTTGGGGGGTAAATTGAAATTTGCTATTGTAACTGTTAGCAACACCTCTGCCTTTGCGGGATGCGCGGGGGTTTTGGTCACTGGTGTAACCAGGAGGAGAGGCATCATTTAACACAGTAAATTCATCAGGCTTAACTTCTTATGGCTTGGGGGCAGTATTGCGTAGCTTGGATGAATATGGTGCCCAGAGTAAATTGCCTGCTACTCAGGCCCAGAGGTTAAGACATTTTTAGTAGATTTGGATAGAAAACACCCTGAAGTTTCTAAAACTGTTTGAATGATGTCTGTGACTATAACAGAACTCATATGGCAGGCAAAAACCTGAGAAAAAATCCAACCAGGAAGGGGGAAATCTGAGGCTTGTAGGTTTTCATCTTTGCCTATCCAAGATACAGTGTAGATTTGGTCCGATTGCACTTCCTAAGGCTTCCACTAGATGCCATAGGTCTGTAGAACCTTGTTTGAGGCTTCTACTGTGAAGTGGGGGCGAATGAGAGCTGTTTCAACCAGAGGTCTGACTGAAGGCCATGAGCTGATCACACGCACGCCCGTGAGAGCGACCTGCGTTCCATTGCATTTCTAAAGACAAAGGAATTCTCCGGTTGGAACATTATTGAAGATTTATGTTAAAAACATCTAAAGATTGATTCAAAACATCGTTTGACATGTTTCTACGGACTGTAGCAGAACTTTTTGACTTTTCGTCTGGACCTAGTGATCGCAACTCAATAATTTGGATTTGTGAACTAAATGCGCGAACAAAAAGGAGGTATTTGGACATAAATGATGGACTTTATCGAACAAAACAAACACATCTGAGCGCTGTACTCAGGTTATTGCATGGGGTGCTTTTTCCGTAAAGTTTTTTTGAAATCTGACACAGCGGTTGCATTATGGAGAAGTGGATCTATAATTCCATGTATAACCTTGTATCTTTTATCAATGTTTCTTATGAGTATTTCTGTAAATTGATGTGGCTCTCTGCAAAATCACCGGATATTTTGGAAGCAAAACATTACTGAACATAACGCGCCAATGTAAACTGAGATTTTTGGATATAAATATTAACTTTATCGAACAAAACATACATGTATGTGTAACATGAAGTCCTATGAGTGTCATCTGATGAAGATCATCAAAGGTTAGTGATTAATTTTATCTCTATTTCTGCTTTTTGTGATTCCTCTCTTTGGCTGTGTTTTTCTGGGACTAGGTGCTGACCTAACATAATCATTTGGTGTGCTTTCGCTGTAAAGCCTTTTTGAAATCAGACACTGTGGTGGGATTAAAAACAAGTTTAAAATGGTGTAAAATACTTTTATGTTTGAGGAATTTTAATTATGAGATTTATGTTGTTTGAATTTGGTACCATGCACTTTCACTGGCTGTTGTCATATCGATCCCGTTAGCAGGATTTCAGCCGTACGAAGTTCAGTCATGTTTCAGTCAGGCCAATCACATCAAGATTATGATCAGTGATTAGTTCATTAACTATAACTGCCTTGGAAGTGAGGGATCTAACATTAAGTAGCCCTATTTTGAGATGTGAGATATCACAATCTCTTTCAATAATGACAGGAATGGAGGAGGTCTTTATTCCAGTGCGATTGCTAAAACGAACACCGCCATGTTTAGTTTTGACCAACCTAGATTGAGACAGACACTGTCTCAGTGGAGACAGCTGTGCTGACTACACTGACTCTGCTAGTGGCAGACTCCACTAAGCTGGCAGGGTGGCTAACAGCATGCTACCTGGCCTGCACCCAATCTCATTGTGGAGCTAGAGGAGTAAGAGCCCTGTCTATGTTCATAGATAAGATGAGAGCACCCCTCCAGCTAGGATGGAGTCCGTCACTCCTCAGCAGGTCAGGCTTGGTCCTGTTTGTGGGTGAGTCCCAGAAAGAGGGCCAATTATCAACCAGCGATTGAGTTGTGAGACTCTGCTGTAGAGCTCATCACTCCCCCTAACTGGGAGGGGGCCAGAGACAATTACTCTATGCCGACATCTTTCAAGCTGATTTACACGCTGAAGCTATGTTGCGCTTGGTGACCTATGACTGTTTCATCCTAACATCGTTGGTGCCGACGTGGATAGCAATATCCCTATACAATCTACACTCGCCAGTTTTAGCCTTAGTCAGCACCATCTTCAGATTAGCCTTAACGTCGGCAGCCCTGCCCCCTGGTAAACAGTGTATGATTGCTGGATGATTATTTTTAAGTCTAACACTACGGGTAATGGAGTCGCCAATGACTAGGGTGTTCAATTTGTCTTAGCTAATGGTGAGGCTTCGGCATCTCAGACCCCGTAACGGGTGGAGGAGAGACCAGAGAAGACTCAGACTCTGACTCGTTGCTTAATGAGGTTGAAAGTTTATGTCGGCTGAATGAGCGACACCGGTTGAACATTCCGTCAGCATTTCCTTCCAGAAGCCATGAGAAAATTGTCCGGCTGTGGGGACTGTGCGAGGGGATTTATACTACTATCTGTACTTATTGGTGGCACAGACGCTGTTTCGTCCTTTCCTACACTTAAATGACTCTTGCCTAACAATTACTTCTGAAGTTAGATTTGCAGCACGGCTATCCTCGCCATAAGGCGATCATTCTCCTGTATATTATGAGTACAGTGACTGCAATTAGAAGACATAATGTTAATGTTACTACTTAGCTTCGGCTGGTGAAGGTCGTGTAGAACCATGTCCAGATAAAGCATCCGAGGTGAAAAAGTTGAATGAAAAAAGTTGAGCGGGGGAAAAATAAAAAATGGTAATTAAAAAGTAAAAACCGTAAAGTTGGCAGGAAGCAAAGAAACATTAGCAACAAACTGCACAGCAGCACGTAAACAAGTCTACAAGTTTTTGATATTGGCCGCTTGGTAGCTACTTCCCACGCAGTTGCCGGACAGTACTGCTTGTCAAGCGGGAGTAAAGGGATTAAATTATGTATGACATGGATCCCCAGATCTTCAAATAGTCCTACAGCTGGCCTCCCGGGTGGTGCAATGGTTAAGGGTGCTGTATTGCAGCGCCAGCTGTGCCACCAGAGACTCTGGGTTCGCACAATTGGCATAGCGTTGTCCGGGTTAGGGAGGGCTTGGCCGGTAGGGATATCCTTGTCTCATCGCGCACCAGCGACTCCTGTGGCGGGCCGGACGCAGTGCGCGCTAGCCAAGGTTGCCAGGTGCACGGTGTTTCCTCCGACACATTGGTGTGGCTGGCTTCCGGGTTGGATGCACGCTGTGTTAAGAAGCAGCGGCTTGGTTGGGTTGTGTATCGGAGGTCGTATGACTTTCAACCTTCGTCTCTCCCGAGCCCGTACGGGAGTTGTAGCGATGAGACAAGATAGTAGCTACTAACAATTGGATACCACGAAATTGGGGAGAAAAAGGGGGTAAAATTTAAAAATGTAAAAAATAGTTCTACAGCTGCACCATCGAGAGCATCCTGACCGGTTGCATCACCACCTGGTGTCTCACCTGCTCGGTATCTGACTGTAAAGGCACTAGAGAGGGTAATGCGTACGGCCTAGTGCATCACTGGGACCAAGCTTCCTGACTTCCTGACATATACTTTGCGGTAGCAGAGGAAGGCCCAAAAATTTGTCAAAGACTCCAGTCACCCAAGTCATACTGTTCTCTCTGCTACCACACGGCAAGCGGTACCGGAGCGTCAAGTCGCGGACCAAAAGGCTCCTTAACTTTGGGAAAGGTGGGGCGCTAGCACCATCTCGACAACATCCGGTGAAATTGCAGAGCGCGAAATTCAAAATACAAAAATCGTAATATTAAACTTTCATGAAAATACAAAAAAAAGCTAATCCAGTCGCTTTGTCAGATTTCAAAAAGGCTTTACGGCGAAAGCATACCATGCGATTATATGAGGACAGCTCCCCGCGTACAAAAGCATTAAAAACATTTTCCAAACCAGCACAGAGGGGTCAGAAAACTGAGAAATAGCGATAAAATAAATCCTGTACCTTTGAAGATCTTCCTCTGTTTGCAATCCCAAGGGTCCCAGCTACACGACAAATTTTTTTTTCTTTTCGATAAAGTCCTTTTTTATATCCCCAAAAAGTCACTTTAGTTGATGCACTTGATTTAGTAATCCACCTGTTCCACTCATTCAAAATGCATACAAAGGAATCCCAAAAGTTACCAATAAACTTCATCCAAACAAGTCAAACAACGTTTCTAATCAATCCTTCGGTACCCTAATATGTAAATAAATTATTACATTTAAGAAGGAGAATAGTGTGTTCAATACCGGAGATAAAAACGAAGTGCACACCTTCGTCCACGTGCGCCACAAGACTACAATCCAAATGAGAGCCACCTTGAAAAACTACTAATTCCAACTAATTAAAAAAAAACAAGCCTGAAACCCTTTCTAAAGACTGTTTACATCTAGTGGAAGCCAGAACTGCAATCTGGGAGGATTTCCTTTGAATTTCCCATAGACAAGCATTTCAATGGGTGGTCATCTCAACCCAAAATAATTCAGGATGGATTCGGGTTTTTGCCTGCTATATCAGTTCTGTTATACTCACATACATCATTGTAACAGTTCTAGAAACCTCAGCGTGTTTCCTATCCAACACTACCAATTATATGCATATCCTAGCTTCTGGGCCTGAGTAACAGGCAGTTTACTTTGGGCACGTCCGAATACTGCCCCCTATCACTAAGTTGTTTTTAACAGCTTCTACCCCCAAGCCATAAGACGGCTGAACAATTAATCAAATGGCCACCCAGACTATTTACATTGACCCCCCTTTGTTTTTACACTGCTGCTACTCGCTGTTTATTATCTATGCATAGTCACTTTACAAATTACCTCGACTAACTTGTACCCCCGAACATTGACTCGGTACCGGTACCCCCTGTATATAGCCTAGTTATTGTTATGTAATTTTCTTGTATTTTTTTACTTTAGTTCATTTTGTAAAGATTTTCTTAACTCTATTTCTTTAACTGCATTGTTAGTTAATGGCTTGTAAGCAAGCATAACATCTGATTTGATTTGACCATGCTTCAAAGCAAATCAAATCAAAGTTTATTTGTCACGTGCGCCGAACACAACAGGTGTAAACCTTACAGTGAAATGCTTACTTACAGGCTCTAACCAATAGTGCAAAAAAGGTATTAGGGGAACAATAGGTAAGTAAAGAAATAAAAACAACAGTAAAAAGACAGTGAAAAATAACAGTAGTGAGGCTATAAAAGTAGCAAGGCTACATACAGGCACCGGTTAGTCGGGCTGATTGAGGTAGTATGTACATGTACTGTAGATATGGTTAAAGTGACTATGCATATATGATGAACAGAGAGTAGCAGTAACGTAAAAGAGGGGGTTGGCGGGTGGTGGGTGGCGGAACACAATGCACACACTTGACATTCAGGCCAAAACAAGCCTGAAATGTTGGTTTCTCAAGGTTTGAGAGTCTTTAGGTGTCTTTTGGCAAACTCCAAGCGTGCTGTCGTGCGCCTTTTACTGAGGAGTGGCTTCTGTCTGGCCACTCTACCATAAAGGCCTGATTGGTGGAGTGCTGCAGAGATGATTGTCCTTCTGGAAGGTTCTCCCATCTCCACGGAGGAAAGTCTATCAGAGTGGCCATCGGGTTCTTGGTCACTTCAATGACCAAGGCCCTTCTCCCCCGATTGCTCAGTTTGGCCGGGAGGCCAGATCTAGGAAGAGTCTTGGTGGTTCCAAACTTCTTCTATTTAAGAATGACATTTTTTGTGGGACCTTATAAACTCAGCAAAAAAAGAACGAGCAGTATGGCTGGTGGCATTGTCAGGCTGGAGGGTCATGTCAGGATGAGCCTGCAGGAAGGGTACCACATGAGGGAGGAGGATGTCTTCCCTGTAACGCACAGCATTGAGATTGCCTGCAATGACAACAAGCTCAGTCCGATGATGCTGTGACACACCACCCCAGACCATGACGGACTCTCCACCTCCAAATCTATTCCTCTCCAGAGTACAGGCCTCGGTGTAACCCTCATTCCTTCGATTATAAACGCAAATCTGACCATCCCTGGTGAGACAAAACCGCGACTCATCAGTGAAGAGCACTTTTTGCAAAAAAAGTATTTCTGTCTGGTCCAGCGACGGTGGGTTTGTGCCCATAGGCAATGTTGTTGCCGGTGATGTCTGGTGAGGCCCTGCCTTACAACAGCCTACAAGCCCTCAGTCCACCCTCTCTCAGAGTATTGCGGACAGTCTGAGCGCTGATGGAGGGATCCTGGTGTAACTCGGGCAGTTGTTGTTGCCATTCTGTACCTGTCCCGCAGGTGTGATGTTCGGATGTACCGATCATGTGCAGGTGTTGTTACACGTGGTCTGTCACTGCAAGGTCGATCAGCTGTCCGTCCGGTCTCCCTGTAGCATTGTCTTGGGCGTCTCACAGTACGGACATTGCAATTTATTGCCCTGGCCACATCTGCAGTCCTCATGCCTCCTTGCAGCATGCCTAAGCCACGTTCACGCAGATGAGCAGAGACCTTGGGCATCTTTTTTTGGTGTTTTTCAGAGTCAGTCAAAATATTATATTTATAATATTTCATACATTTGTATAAAATCAGCCACGCAAAACTGTCCTTTCGACACACCCACTCGCCCATACTCCAGTTGCCATAGTGGGCTGCAGCTACCCATATTTGTATTGCACACACGCACCTCACTAAGTAAGTGGCCCCTAATGAAATATGCTAATAAATGCTAGAATGCACCAATAGGTTCTCACTAGCTCTTGCTTGGCTCTGCCCACCTCCGTCCACTATGATTCAAATGCTCCCATTGGGAACGACAGGCTCTGGTCTATCTAGTTATACAATTCTTTGCTATCTGCGATAATATTGCTATTTTATAGAAAGCCCTTGTTGATACTAATCACATGGCCACAGCTAGATAACTACCTATCAAGATGATGAAGAAACTATTTAACTCCCATACTGCCATGCCAGCCCATAGCCAAATGTTTAGCTATCTAGCTAACATTAGCATATTCGCTATCTAGCACAACATAGCTAGCTAGCGAAGGACAGAGCACGAACACAGGCAGCTGTTTAATTAATGGGCATCTAATTGTGATTTAATTCTATTGTCAATACTAGCTACAGTGGTTAGCTAGCTTGGAGGGAGTATTTAGTATTGTCTGTGCACTTGCTATCTATCGTCCAATATAACCCACATTGCATATGAAGCGTGACTATCTCATCCGTGGATTTAAGGTGAAAATGCCCTCTTGTCCTTTAAATAAGTATTCCTTTAAATATAAGTCATCTGATTTATTTGTTTCTGAATTGTTTTAATTAAAACAATTGCCACCAGCTCCTGATATCAGGGCATAAAAACTACAATATGTCTCCTGAACTAGCCTAGTATGGTAGGCCCGAGCTCATTTTCCCTCGCTAAACTAGCTAGCTAGCTGAACTATGCTAGTTTTTGTCCTCATTGCCAAACTTCATAAATATTGCTCCCTCAACTTCAACACTCCTTTGCTAGTTATACAATCATTCAACTTAACAATTTGTTGGAAAGAAACTTTAAAATTATGTATTGTTTCGTTGGTCTGATTGGTCTTGGAACTGTGACAATGGGCAGCCTCTCCCTGCTTGGCTCGCCGTTAAGTAGTAGTAGTGATATGTAGTGATTTTGCCAAAACAGACATATGTACACAGTTGTACCTATTGTATTAGTTGATTACATTTACTTGATTAATGAGTAATCCAGGAATGTCACGAGTTAATTGACACCACAAGAAAATGGAGAAAATAGAAACTATTGCAATGACTACAATGAAATGGCTAAATTACTTCCGGACACTAAGGGTCCGCAGAGCTCCTCCTCCTCACCACTCTATTGTGATTCTACAAGTACAATTGGTAGGTTACAGTGTATTCGGAAAGTATTCAGACGCCTTCACTATTTCCACATTTTTGTTTTTAACGTTACACACAATACACACAATACACACAATACCCTAGAATGAAAAAGCAAAAACAGGTTTAGAAATTTTAGCAAATTTACATAAATATTCAGACCCTTTGCTATGAGACTCAAAATTGAGCTCAGGTGCATCCTGTTTTCATTGATCATCCTTGATGTTTCTACAACTTGATTGGAGTCCCCCTGTGGTACATTCAATTGATTGGACATGATTTTGAAACGCACACACCTGTCTATATAAGGACACACAGTTGACAGTGCGTCTGAGAAAAAACCAAGCCATGAGGTCGAAGGAATTGTCCGTAGAGCTCTGAGACAGGATTGTTTCGAGGCACAGATCTGGGGAAGGTTACCAAAAATGTTCTGCAGCATTGAAGGTTCCCCAAGAACACAGTGGCCTCCATCATTCTTAAATGGAAGAAGTTTGGAACCACCAAACTGAGCAATCCGGGGAGCAATCAGGGGAGAAGGGCCTTGGTCAAGGAGGTGACCAAAAACCTGATGGTCATTCTGACAGATATCCAGAGTTCCTCTGTGTTGGTTGGCTCTTATGTCACACTCAGTTGGATGTTATGATGTTCTTGAAGAACCTTATCAATTATTACAACTGTTTTACCCTGTCTTAACCCCAAATACAGTTACAGTTGTATTAGGCTTCTCCATTGTTTATGTTTTTGTCGTCATATGAGTCTTTATAAACAGTGATTCAAAATATGTTTAAAACTATCATGTCAATCTCATGAACAGCCAGTCCTTGTATAGCTCTGTAGGCAGGCTATAGAAATGACAGGTTGTGTCTTTAGAGCAAAAAAGATCGGCAGATTAACACATTAAAGCATTGCATTTAAAAGTGAAGTCTATTTATATCTTCTGATGACATACATTTTTAATGTAAATTGCAGCGAAACCTATGGTAATCGCTGCAAGTTGAGGGACTATCGGTTACAATGTAACAATAATTCTACGTATTGTCAATCATCAAACTTCCTTACTCATCCTATTTTTTCCCTCCTATCCTTATTTGCTCTCCTATAGGTCCATATCAGCCGGCAGATGACATGATGCTCATGTTTCATAGTTACTACAAGCAGGCTATGTTAGGGCCTTGTAACATTCCAAGACCCACAGGATACTGGGACACCGCAGGCAAAGCCAAATGGTAAATTCTGTTTCTGGACTGGGTCGTGTTCATTAGCACTCACCGTAGCAAAGCATTTTTGCAACAGAAAACAAACATTTGTGTTTCTCATTGGACATGTTCGGATAGAGTAGAACCTCCCAGTTTCACTCCGCTTTGGACCTCTTCAGTTCTGTGGCTACTGAACATGACCCTGTTGAATGATGTTGTTGCAGCAATAGGTTATCAAATCAGCTGATAGTCAATTTGCCCCATGTTAGGTATAAAATATTGCATATAACATATATTAACATATAAAAGAAAAACAAGTAATTGCGAACGTTGTTGACTCATTCGTATTTGACTACTAAAACAGGAGATATGCCAGCCTACAGCAAGAGCACTTCTGAAAGTACTGCTTGGCAAAGCAACCGCTTGAAAATGTGATTAAACAGCAGAAGAATGACATAGCGAGGCAAAGACGAATGAAAAGTAAAAACATTGGTTGAGTTTTTGCCTCAAGGTAGTGGGCTGCATTCCTGCTGGACCTGACAGAGATCATAGCGGCGCAGTCAGCATTTATTATGCTGCGGGCTGGAATGGGTGGTCAGACAGACAACTTTGGGATGAAAATGTGTTTTTGTCTCGCAGATTATTTGGAAATGGTCGTCTTTCTGCTTCGTATGCGTTAGCCTACCTATTGTATGAAAGTCAACTCTTTGTTGCATTTTTCACACACTATCAGTATTCCGCTGCTTCGTTCAGTAGACTACAGATGTTGTTCAGGATCATTGGACAGTGACAGTGATTTTGAGCACTTGAACAGTTGACTTTGAGTATTGAACAATCCATTTAAGAAGGTCAACAAAGCAAGTGTGAATAGCGATAACAAAAACCATGGCTAAATATTGTACGTATCCATTTGATCCTGAACCTAATGGGAAACGGTCTATGACTCTGTCATACAGTACATGCTTTTTGTTTTTGATGTCATAGGCTACCTGCCTAAAACGCTTGCTCGCTAGCCTAACTTTCTTTAATGGATAACGATGAGTTGACTGTGCCATTAAACAGCTTGAAAATTCCAGAAAATTATGTCATGGCTTTAGAAGCTTCCGATAGGCTAATTGACATAATTTGAGTCAATTGGAGGTGTACCTGTGGATGTATTTCAAGGCCTACCTTCAAATTCAGTGCCTCTTTGCTTGACCGCATGGGAAAATCAAAAGAAATCAGCCAAAACCTCAGAAAAAAATTGTAGACCTCCACAAGTCTGGTTCATCATTGGAGCAATTTCCAAACGCCTTAAGGTACCACGTTCATCTGTACAAACAATAGTACGCAAGTATAAACACCATGGGACCACGCAGCCGTCATACCGCTCAGGAAGGAGACGCTTTCTGTCTCCTAGAGATGAACGTAGTTTGGTGCTAAAAGTGCAAATCAATCCCAGAACAACAGCAAGGGACCTTGTGAAGATGCTGGAGGAAACGGGTACCAAAGTGTCTATATCTACAGTAAAACGAGTCCTATATCGACATAACCTGACAGGGCGCTCAGCAAGGAAGAAACCACTGCTCCAGAACCGCCATAGAAAAGCCAGACTATGGTTTGCAGCTGCACATGGGGACAAAGATCGTACTTTTTGGAGAAATGTCCTCTAGTCTGATGGAACAAAAATAGAACTGTTTGGCCATAAGGACCATCTTTATTTTTGGTGGAAAAAGGGAGAGGCTTTCATGTTGAAGAACACCATCCCAACCGTGAAGCACGTGGGTGGCAGCATCATGTTGTCGGGGTGCTTTGCTGCAGGAGGGACTGGTGCACTTCACAAAATAGATGGCATCATGAGGAAAGAAAATGATGTGGATATATTGAAGCAACATCTCAAGACGTCAGGAAGTTAAAGCTTGGTCGCAAATGGGTCTTCCAAATGGACCCCAAGCATACTGCCAAAATGGCTTAAGGACAACAAAGTCAAGGTATTGGAGTGGCCATAACAAAGCCCTGACCTCAATCCTATAGAAAATCTGTGGGCAGAATTGAAAAAGTGTGTGCGAGCAAGGAGGCCTACAGACTTGACTCAGTTACACCAGCTCTGTCAGGAGGAATGGGACAAAATTCACCCAACTTATTGTGGGAAGCTTGTGGAAGGCTATCCCAAAAGTTTGACACAAGTTAAACAATTTAAAGGCATACTACCAATTGAGTGTATGTCAACTTCTGACCCACTGAGAATATGATGAAAGAAATAAAAGCTGCAATAAATAATTCTCTGTACTATTATTCTGACATTTAACATTCTGAAAATAAAGTGGTGATCCTAACTGACCTAAAACAGGGAATTTTTACTAGGATTAAATGTCAGGAATTGTGAAAAATTGAGTTTAAATGTATTTGGCTAAGTTTTATGTAAACGTCTGACTTCAACTGTACATATTGAACTTCAATCCTCTCAGGCCAGGGGCACAATGTATTAATTTATGGTTGTATCAGAATCACCGCTATAATCATTGGCCAGTACGGAGAATTAAGTAAAACCACAAGGTTAAATCCCTATCTCCATCCATGGCTAATTTAGAAGGGACGATTTTAGCTAGCTTTTTTATTTTTCCCTTATTTTGCCAGGTAAGTTGACTGGGAACACATTCTAATTTACAGCAACGACCTGGGGAATAGTTACAGGGGAGAGGAGGGAGAATGAATAAGCTTATTGGAAAGTGGGGATGATTTGGTTGGCCGTGATGGTATGAGGGCCAGATTGGGAATTTAGTCAGGACACCAGGGTTAACACCCTACTCTTATGATAAATGTCATGAGATCTTTATGCTACATCTTTATGGACCACAGAGTGCCAGGATACCCTACACAGGGAAATGTCCACAATCACTGCCCTGGGGCATTTTGATATTTTTATTTGTAAAACTTTTTTTAGCTAGCTAGCCACCGGAGGACAACGACACAAGAATTTTGTTCTGTTTGTTTGTTCTGGAATTTAGCTTTTGATGTAACTGGTGTGAAGCCAAATCCAGACATACTTTTTTTGGTGTACCAGGACCATTCACAGTTGAGCTCACTCAGTTTGGCTCAGATTGGTGTTATTTTATTGTATTTTTTATCAAGGGAGGCCACATGCTCGCTGGCTTCCCTTACATTCAATGCTACGGGCGGCAACAACGTTATACTCTATTTGACCAGACAGCATCAGATAGATGGGCAACACATACTGAGACAGAGGGGCGCTGTTTTGCTCGTTTGGATGCTTTCTCTGCTTTCTCTGGTGCGAAACATTGCGAATTGAAGGAAAATGATTTAATGTTTTTTTTCTTGTTACATTTTTTGGGGAAGCCTGGCTTCTCTTTGGTATTAAAGACCTTATACCAAGGCCTTATACCTTTTAAAGGGTTAATAAATGATGTTATGATAAGGTCTCCTCCTCGGTGTGTGTGTTAAAACCTGTTTTGAGTGTTGTGACCTTCAGATACTATCACAAGGCATCTACATTCAGACTCCTCCTATCTGGATCCCACCGTGGTTATCTGGTTTTCTGAGAACACAAGGCTGCCACAGACCTGATGAAACTAGCCCCCTGTCAGAAGATGCTTACACTCGTTCACCTTGTTATGGTCAAAGGTCAAGTTTCGGTCAAACCCACTTCTGAGTTTTTACTTGCTGATAAGATGGTTGCTGCTGTCAGGGTGAGGTTAGATTTATTCAAATGTTGTTGCCAGGGAAAGTTACATAAGGGGGATTGGGGAGGCTATATGAGTTACAGGATGTCTTAGTTTCTCCCCAAGTTCTGCAAAATGTCTTTCATATACTGTTATATTGTACTCTGTACCAATTTCTGCCTACAAATTATTTTACTAAATTAGTATTTTTCAATACTTAAACAAAGAGTCTGTGTTTCCTTTCCATTACTAAAGTATGTTTGATAATTATATAGACCTGATCATATGTTGAAGAAATTGACCAACAGTACTCATGAATCCACACCACTGCTGATGTCATTAAACCATCAATACGAGTTAAAGTCACCCGCACAGCTGATCTCAATCGCAACCATTATTGGTCACCTCATTACTGCTCCCTAAAAGATGTCGGTGTTATCCTTAGACCTGCTTTCAAGATATGTTCACCCTCTGGTTGGTATTGTAATCGGAACAACTTAGTCTTTTTTTTTAAGTGTAAGGGTGATTTATTTATTTGAGAAGCATTCCGGAACAATATAAATAGAGCATTTAATTGTTTACCACGGCAAATCTACCGTGGTAATTTACCTGACACTTTGTATGAATGGGAACTAATGTTGGTGTAGGCTGCTGACTGTTATTACTTTATTTGTTTCCTATTGATGTTATCCAAAAGTGTCTGGTATGGTCATCTCTTATCAAGATCGGGTGTAAATATAAATGGACTGTCCTTATTTGAAAGGTGTAACTAAATCAAGTCCATCTGGAGGATTTAGTTATTTGTGCCAGAAGGGCGCAGGCCAGAATAAAACCGACACCGATATGGTAGGCCTATATGTGCAATCTGAAGGCAGCAGCCCTAACCGCTAGACCACCCCAGGTTACAATATATATATTTTTTTATATTAAGATACACTATGTCGTAGCCTAGTGGAGACCAATATCTATCTTGTGTTATATAAAATGATGGTTGCATTTTTGAATGTTGCAGTAATAAGATCTAGGCCTAGGTTTAAGCGAGCGAGAGAGGAAATGATTTTGTTAGCATGCCCTGATCCCAATGACTCGACTGAGAGAAAGAGAACTGCTCTTTTTAAGGGACTCACAAGGCTCATTTGATTTTCCTGGTGCAGCAGGAAAACTCTCAGTGACAAAAGAGTGATCAGATTAAGATTCAACATCTGTAGCTCTCTTGAGTTGGGCGTGTGCAATCAAGTGCACCTACAGTATATCTGTGGTCTCATTTCAATAGAGTAGGCTATAGCCTGTGTGTAGGCCGGAGAAGCACAGAGTGGTTATATTTCCAAGGAAAATAACTTCTTAAATAAGATTAGGTTGTAGATAACTATATTGCCTATAAATAAATATTTTCTACACTGTAGAATAATAGTGAGGACATTAAAACTATGAAATAACACATATGTAATCATGTATTAACCAAAAACTGTTCAACAAATCAAAATGTATTTTATATCTGAGATTCTTCAATCGAGCATAACATTTGCCTTGATGACAGCTGATGACAGCTTTGCACACTCTTGGCATTCTCTCAAATATCAAACCAACTTTGTTCTAAAACTCCTTAAGACGTCACGTCTCATCTTATGTGTCTGAACTGTGCTTTAGAAAGTAGCTCGATTTATCTTTCTTCATATAGGAATTGCATCTATTTCCCAATTGCCTGAAAAGCTGGCAATCAGCTACAGTCAGATTTCCTAGCTTTGGCGCAGGCCTGATTTCTCATCATATTGAAAAAAAAAAAAAAAAAAAGTTCTATGGAGAGCCAATGATTTTTTAAAATGTTAATTGCAAGGTAGTTCGATTCGGCCAAAGATGGTGATAAATACTGACTTTTGTGCGGCCCAAAACGCATACCGTAAATTCTGGGCCAAACTGTTGCTTCTCTCAGTCCGTGCCTCTCGCCTCCATAGCTAGCCTCGTTGAGAGTGAAGTAACAGTTTACACAACTGCACATGTAGATGTAGCAGGTCAACATCTATCTTATACTGCCACCTATTGGTCGAGCGAAATAGTGCCATTTGTGTTTGTAGAATTTTAAACCTCGGAAACTATTTGGGAGTGTGCTGTATTTGGTAGTCTGTACAAGTAAAACATTACCACGACTATGCCTGCTCTAAGGCGTTTGATGGGGGCGTGTTTGTCTTTCAGTGAGATAAAAATAGATTAGAAAAGTTTTAGAGCAGATTCAGGGTCAGGCGTTTATTGGTATGAATCTTGTCCTGAAGACAGAGCTGAGCGATTTCCACTAGATGGGCCTGCTGCAAAAGCAAGATACGCAATATATTGTAAAAATGAATGAAAACAAAAATGTGGTTTTTGGTCTTAATTCAAGGTTAGGGTGCGGTTAAGGTTAGGGTCAGGTTTAAAATCAGATTTTATGACTTTGTGGCTGTGCCAGCTAGTGACTATCCTGCAGAGCCTCCAGTACATGTGTCTTTCCAATAAATGCCAAATTGCAACCTTTTTATCAGGGCTAGTGTCATGCCCCCAATAAGACCAAGTGAGACCACCATGGTCTACATTTTGTGTTAATTTTACGACTAGATCGTCTTCTCAGGCTAGACAAGAGGACGCCTCATCCCTAGCAAGAAATGTATGTGCTTGTGTCTTACCATTAATAATAGTTCAAATATATATTTTTAAATCGAATATCTTAAAACATGTACACATTTAACAGGAGGGGTTTAAAATATGTAATTATAAACAAGAGAAGTGCATTGCCTTCTGTTGGCTACTCTTTAATGTCAACACAGATGAGAGAAATGATAAGTTGTCTATTTGGTTTTCCAGAGTCCTTTTCACCTGTCCCCTATCACTGTGGTGTTTGCTACTGGCTGGCCTTTGTTCGCTCATTGGCTGGTTCAGATTTACCTACAACAAAAGAGGAGGTGAGTGTCCTATACTGTATGTCATTTGTGCCCTGTGAATTTTTTGTATTTTTATTAAATCTTTATTTAACTAGGCAAGTCAATTAAGAACAAAATCTTATTTACAATGATGGCCTACACTGGACAAACCCGAACGACGCTGGGCCAATTGTGCGCCGCCCTATGGGACTCCCAATCACAGCCAGTTGTGATACAGCTTGGAATCGAACCAGGGTGTCTGTAGCCACGTCTCAAGCACTGAGCTGCAGTGCCTTAGACCGCTGCGCCACTCGGGAGCCAGTGAATCAGTCATATGTAAATACAGTACCATCAAAAGTTTGGACACACCTAATAATTCAAGGGTTCTTCTTTATTTTTTTACTATTTTCTACATTGTAGAATAATAATAATAGTGAAGACACCAAAACTATGAAATGACACATGGAATCATGTAGTAACCAACTTTTTTCTAAAACAAATCAAAACATATTTTATGTTTTAGATTTTTCAAAGTAGGCACCCTTTGCCTTGATGACAGCTTTGCACACTCTTGGCATTCTCTCAACCAACTTCATGAGGTTGTCACCTGAAATGCATTTCAATGAACAGGTGTGCTGTGTGTTGTAACAAGGTAGGGGTGGTATACAGAAGATAGCCCTATTTGGTAAAAGACCAAGTACACATTATGGCAAGAACAGTTCAAATAAGCAAAAACAAACAACAGTCCATCATTACTTTAAGACATGAAGGTCAGTCAATCTGGAAAATTTCAAGAATTTCAAGAAGTTTCTTCAAGCGCAGTCACAAAAACCATTAAGCGCTATGATGAAACTGGCTCTCATGAGACCCAGAGTGACCTCTGCTGCAGAGGATAAGTTCATTAGAGTTACCAGCCTCAGAAATTGCAGCCCAAATAAATGCTTCACTGAGTTCAAGTAACAGACACATCTCAACATCAACTGAGGAGATTGTGTCGACCGGTGGAAATCTGTCCTTTGGTCTGATGAATCCAAATTTGAGATTTTTGGTTCCAACCGCCGTGTCTTTGTGAGTCGCAGAGTAGGTGAACGGATGATCTCTGCATGTGTAGTTCCCAATGTGAAGAGTGAAGGAGGTGTGATGGTGCTTTTCTCGTGACACTGTCAGTGATTTATTTAGAATTCAAGGCACACTTAACCAGCATGGCTACCACAGCATTCGGCAAGCGATACGCCATCCCATCTGGTTTCCGCTAAGAAGGAGAGTGATGGAGTGCTGCATCAGATGACCTGGCCTCCAGAATCACCCTACCTCTACCCAATTGAGATGGTTTGGGATGAGTTGGACCGTAGAGTGAAGGAAAAGCAGTCAACAAGTGCTCAGCATATGCTAGAACTCCTTCAAGACTGTTGGAAAAGCATTCCAGGTGAAGCTGGTTGAGAGAATGCCAAGAGTGTGCAAAGCTGTCATCAAGGCAAAGGGTGGCTACTTTGAAGATTCTGTAATATAATATATATTTTGATTTGTTTAACACTTTTTTTGGTTACTACATGATTTCATAGTTTGATGTCTTCACTATTATTCTACAATGTAGAAAATAGTCAAAAATAAAGAAAAACCCTTGAATGAGTACAGTAGCAGTGTCCAAATTTTTGACTGGTACTGTATACTGTAGCTAAGAAAGTAATACTAAGTGTATGTTGTGTAGTACGTTTTTAGTAGCCCATGTGCCTTACCCTAATAATTTGGTTCCTTTCCCCCTCAGAACTTAGTCTACTGTTCTGACTTTGTGGTGCACATGTAGCCTATAGCCTGTTTTAGAGTAATGTCATTTAATATTGCAAGAGCTTTCTTTTGTCTGCTTATATTATATACCCCCTTTATTTATCCTACGGTTCTGACTTGGGGTACAGGGAGAATACTGTAAAAACGGCCCGTGTTCGGAATTCTGTCTGTACATTTCAAAAGTGCTGAACAAATAGTTATATTGACTACGTCCATCTTTGCTCGCTCATTAATGTATTAATAGAAATTACGGATTGCCTCTTATCCGCTCATCATTCCATAGTTTATACTTCTAAATGTTTATAGGCCTATTGCTTATATAGGTCTATCTCATTAGTATATTATTCATAATTTTAGGCTGTTGGAATGACTTGATTGTTTTGCTTACTTTGTGTATTATAATTAGCTCATGTGCTTTTCTTGACAAGGAGGAGATACTATATAATGTTGTATTTAATTTAAATACTTTAGAATTGCATTCATTCGTATGGAGGGCTGCCTCTCAATGGCCAATACATAGCATCAGCAATCCAGGGTTTATATGTTTTTACAGTCTGGTATACGTCATTGGTCATGACCCACACTTTATGATAAGATGCCTTAATTTGGGTGAACTATTCCTTAAGGGTTGTTTCTTTAAGCCTTTAGCCAGCGAATTTACTCCGGTTGTCAAAAAGAAAAATATCCGGTTGACCTTTAAAATGAGCAGCTTTCCTCTTGCGAACTTCACAAGCTAAATGGGTGGATCGCACATTGAACAGGAGTTTCAGTAACATTAGCTAAAGGAACACAGACAGAGAAAGAAGGAGAATTCGGAAAGGAACGTTGAAACATATTTGTTGGCCTGTCTAAGAGCGACATTGGAAATGTTTTCCTTGTCAACAACAGTCCAACCACAGGTAAGAAAGTAGCTAGCGTTAATGTAATAGAGTAACTAGCTAGCCATTGACATTGAGTGTTGAATGTTTACCAGTTAACGTTAGCTAGCCATAGTTGTGCAAAGCTAACCTTATCTCTGTCAGTCGTTTCTTCTCATGAGATGGTTATTGAGCAGTTTGGAAGGGATATGTTGTCAATTTCACCAGGGTTTTAAAATATACTTTCACCGGCAAACGTTAACTAGCCTAGGCTAATGTGTCTGCCGCTGCAGAAATGCTAGAAACTCAGCACTGCTCTCTTCCTGGGTAATATCAACAATCTAGCTAGCACAGCTAGAAGTCAAAGCTGTATATACAAGCCAAGAGTTGCAGACCCAGAAACATAATCAACTCTTCAATTGTAGCTAGTTTATGCTATTATTGTAATACCAGGTGGATAGCTTGTTACATTGAGGTCTGCAGAACAGTATCACGAGTTGTTATTTTGGTGCTGCTATTAATCTCTGGTGGACATATGAAACGGCGAGAATCTGTCAACGCTCACGACGTATAATTGTGTAATTATGAGCAGTAGTAGTTTTTTTTTCCATTATTTGGACGAATCAGGATTTGGCAAAGGCGGTGCTTAAACTAGTGCGGTGGTTTCCAAGCCCTTGTGCAGACGATAGACGGATTCTTCAGCCCAAAATTACTTTAGTGTGGCCAGGGAGTTGACATATGACGCCTCCTTGCGGCCATGTTGTAAAACCACACAATCAATTATTTCGACCACATCTGAGAGGCTACCCCAAGCTGCGTGCTAACGGTTCCTGAAACTAGTTGATTCATCACCACAGTCCATTTCTGTGCTGTATTTGGTTGCTCTATAACAAGGTAGAAAAGACAACGGGAAAATACGAGATAAGACTCAAGAACTGTCAGAAAAGCGAAGAAACCTTTTTGCCCGTCAAGACCTGAACCAACTGGTAAGTCCAATTTCGAGTTCCGCTGCTAACAAGGTGTTCACAACAAGACTATTAAAGTCAGCCAACATTAGCTAGCTAGATAGCTTGTAGTCTCTCTTACATAGGCAGCGCGTGAGTTTCAAGTTTTTGGGAACCCCCCCCCCCATAAAAATTCACCTTTGTGACAAAGGCTTGATTGCATGCATTTATCATTGCATTTGCAGTCTGATGTAAGCCTACTATTCCTAATGTGATGAGTAGATTGGATAGTCATAATTTAGGCTATTAATGAGCGCGTAGGCCTACAGGATATATCAGAGGAGTTTCTTTCCATTGCAAAAAATGTGTATTTTGTTAAACTTTTCATGACTGGAAACATTAGCAGAATCAGAATAGCCTGGCGCTGTAAACAGATAAATAAAAACGACCTTGTCTTGAATGCAACCATGTAATCTTGGCATTTGAAAAGGGGTCATGGCTAGAAGGGATCCAGCAAATTAACTTTAAAACATTTTATGGCATTTTAGCTTACCCTTTTCCTAACCTTAACCTACTATGAAAAGTTAAATTTGACATTCATTTTACAAAAGCTGGATCCCTTCTAGCCATGACCATGAAAAAGGGGAGACACAAATTGTACAATATGACTGACTACCATATAGAGTCGTGGCCAAAAGTTGAGAATGACACAAATATACATTTCCACAAAGTTTGCTGCTTCAGTGTCTTTAGATATTTTTGTCAGATGTTACTATGGAATACTGAGGTATAATTACAAGCATTTCATAAATGTCAAAGGCTTTTATTGACAATTACATGAAGTTGATGCAAAAAGTCAATATTTGCAGTGTTGACCCTTCTTTTCAAGACCTCTGCAATCTGCTCTGGCATGCTGTCAATTAACTTCTGGGCCACATCCTGACTGATGGCAGCCCATTCTTGCATAATCAATGCTTGGAGTTTGTCAGAATTTGTGGGTTTTTGTTTGTCCACCCTCCTCTTGAGGATTGACCACAAGTTCTCAATGGGATTAAGGTCCAGGGAATTTCCTGGCCATTGACCCAAAATAGTGATGTTTTGTTCCCAGAGCCTCTTAGTTATCACTTTTGCCTTATGGCAATGTGCTCCATCATGCTGGAAAATGAATTGTTCATCACCAAACTCAGAGGATGTGTTACCATTCTTTATTCATGGCAAAATTGTAAGTGAGCCCACTCCCTTGGCTGAGAAGCAACCCCACACATGAATGGTCTCAGGATGCTTTACTGTTGGAATGATACAGGACTGATGGTAGCGCTCACCTTGTCTTCTCCGGACAAGCTTTTTTCTGGATGCCCCAAACAATCGGAAAGGGGATTCAGAGAAAATTACTTTACCCCAGTCCTCAGCAGTCCAATCCTTTTGTACCTTTTGCAGAATATCAGTCTGTCCCTGATGTTTTTCCTGGAGAGAAGTGGCTTCTTTGCTGCCCTTCTTGACACCAGGCCGTCCTCCAAAAGTCTTCGCCTCACTGCGTGCAGATGCACTCACACCTGCCTGCTGCCATTCCTGAGCAAGCTCTGTACTGGTGATGCCCGGATCCCGCAGCTGAATCAACTTTAGGAGACGGTCCTGGCGCTTGCTGGACTTTCTTGGGCGCCCTGTAGCCGCCTTCACAACAATTGAACCGCTCTCCTTGAAGTACGCAATGATGACGGCACTTATTTCCTTCCAGGTAACCATGGTTGACAGAGGAAGAACAATGATTCCAAGCACCATGCTCCTTTTGAAGCTTTCAGTCTGTTATTTCGAACTCAATCAGCATGACAGAGTGATCTCCAGCCTTGTCCTCGTCAACACTCACACCTGTGTTAACGAAAGAATCACTGACATGATGTTAGCTGGTCCTTTTGTGGCAGGGCTGAAATGCAGTAGAAATGTTTTTGGGGGATTCAGTTCATTTGCATGGCAAATACAAACTGAGGTAGCAGACTTTGAATTAATATTTGTTTCATTCTCAAAACATTCTAAAAAAAAGTGATAGTCTAACATCAGGTATGCTTTTTATTTGTTTTACTGTAGGTTCACCAGCTGATCTCTATCAAGACACCCATGTTGACTGGATTCATCTACGAAGATGAGCAATGCTGCAGCATCAGTTTCTCCTTTACTAATTTGTCCTTTTCCAGATATGAAAGGAGACATCCCTCAGTTACAGTGCATTTGGAAAGTATTCAGACCCCATTACTTTTTCCACATTTTGTTACATTAGCCTTATTCTAACATGGATTTAAAAACAAATCCTCATCAATACCCCATAATGACAAAGTGAAACAGGTTTAGAAAGCTTTACAAATTGTATAAAAAATATAATTATTCAGAGCCTTTGCTATGAGACTTGAAATTGAGCTCAGGTGCATCCTGTTGCCATTGATCATCCTTGAGTTGTTTCTGCAACTTGATTCGAGTCGACCTATGGTAAATTAGATTGATTGAGCATTATTTGGAAAGGCGCACACCTGTCTATATAAGGTCTCACAGTTGACCGTGCATGTCAGAGCAAAAACCAAGCCATGAGGTCGAAGGAATTGTCTGTAGAGCTCCGAGACAGGATTGCGTAGAGGCACAGGTCTGGTGAAAGATACCAAAAATTGTCTGCAGCATTGAACAGTGGCCTCCATTATTCTTAAATGGAAGAGCTGGGCCCCCCCCCGGCCAAACTGGGCAATCGGGGAAGAAGGGCCTTGGTCAGGGAGGTGACCCAAGAACCCGATGGTCACTCTGACAGAGCTCCAGAATCCTCAGTGGAGATGGGAGAATCTTCTAGTAGGACAATCATCTTTGCAGCACTCCACCAATCAGGCCTTTATGGTAGAGTGGCCAGACTGAATCCACTCCTGAGTAAAAGGCACATGATAGCCTGCTTGGTTTTGCCAAAAAAGCACTTAAAGGATTGACCATGAGAAACAAAATGCTCTTGTCTGATCAAACCAAGAATTAACTCTTTGGCCTGAATGCCAAGCATCACGTCTGGAGTAAACATGACACCATCTCTACGGTGAGGCATGGTGGTGACAGCATCATGCTGTGGGGCTGTTTTTCAGGGACTGGGAGACTAGTCAGGATTGAGGGAAAGATGAATGGAGCAAAGTACAGAGAGATCCTTGATGAGAACCTGCTCCAGAGCACTCAGGACCTCAGGCTGGGGTGATTGTTCACCTTCCAACAGGACAACGACCCTAAGCACACAGCCAGGACAACGACCCTAAGCACACAGCCAGGACAACGACCCTAAGCACACAGCCAGGACAACGACCCTAAGCACACAGCCAGGACAACGACCCTAAGCACACAGCCAGGACAACGCAGTAGTGGCTTCGGGACAAGTCTCTGTCTTTGTGGCCCAGCCAGAGCTCAGACTTGAACCCAATCTCAGGGAAGCACAAATACATGCTCGTCATCCTCACCAGGGTCTTGACCTGACTGCGGTTTGGCGTCATAACTGACTTCATTGGGCAAATGCTCACCTTCGATGGCCACTGGCACACTGGAGAAGTGTGCTCTTCATGAATGAATCCCGGTTTCAACCATAACGGGCAGACTGCATGTATGGCGTCGTGTGGGCTAGCGGTTTTCTGATGTCACCATGATGCCCTATGGTGGGGTTATGGCATAAACTACAGACAATGAACACACTTGCATTTTATCAATGGAAATTTGAAGGCACAGAGATACCTTTACGAGATCCTGAGGCCCATTGTCGTGCCATCTGCTGCCATCACCTCATGTTTCAGTATGATAATGCATGGCCCCATGTCGCAGGGATCTGTACACAATTCCTGGAAGCTGAAAATGTCCCAGTTCTTCCATGACCTGCATACTCACCAGACATGTCACCCATTAAGCAAGTGTGGGATGCTCTGGATCGACATGTACGACAACGTGTTCCAGTTCCCGCCAATATCCAGCATCTTCGCACAGCAATTGAAGAGTGGGACAACATTCCACAATCAACAGCTTGATCAACTCTATGCGAGGCAAATGGTCACACCAGATACTGACTGGTTTTCTTGTCCACACCCATACATAACTTTTGTTTTTAAGGTATCTGTGACCAACAGCTGCATATCTGTATTCCCAGTCATGTGAAATCCATAGATTAGGGCCTAATGAATTTATTTAAATGGACTGATTTCCTTATATGAACTGTAACTCATTAAATCTTTGAAATTGTTGCATTCATTTTTGTAAAGTGTAAATGCAATTGTGTTTTAAAAAGTTTTTGCCACAATTAAAAAAAGCCTTTTATAAAGAAGACCGGCTTCATCAGCACGACACACCACTTTGCAATGAGCTGGAGGCAGTATGCATTTTGAAAACATCTAGCTACTTAACTAATTTTTTGAAACCTGAACGTTTTACTACATATGAGGCATGTTTTACCTTGCTTTCAAAGTAGCCTAGGCAAAATCCGACCATATCAGGGAATGCAATTATTTTATAAACATTCCCATATGCCATTGAAACCACTAGGCTATTTCTCTCATGTTCTATTGGTTTTCAACGTTCATTGTCCTGTAGCCAAATGCACACTTGCATGTTCCATACTGCCTTGTGTGCGTTGCTATAATAATAATAATAAATAATAGTTTATCAACATTTTAAGCTTAAACGTTCTGTGCTGTTACGTCAGGTTCTGAGTAGCCTAGTGGTTAGAGCGTTGGACGAGTAATCGAAAGGTTGCAAGTTCGAATCCCCGAGCTGACAAGGTACAAATCTGTCGTTTTGCCCCTGAACAGGCAGTTAACCCACTGTTCCTAGGCCGTCATTGAAAATAAGAATTTGTTCTTAACTGACTTGCCTAGTAAAATAAAAAAAATTAAAATGATGTACCTTGGCCTACTGGTTGTATGAATTTGGAATCTATCGTCTCACAGCTGTCCCCAGAGTCTGTTTGGGCTGTCTCTTTCACGACAAGCTGACCGATTGACATAGGCGCCGCGTCCATAATGCTAGGGGAAGCTTTCCCTAAGTAAATTGCCAAACTGATATAGCCTAATTTAACCTACAGTACTCCTGTCTATACATAAATAAATAAAATAGGCTACTAAAGCATGATTTGGGCACAGGGGATCATTAGCTTCCCCTAGCCTTAAACAAAAATAAGCTGTGGATTGTTTTAAATCACATGGCCTACAGTCCGGAAGGAAAGGCAGCGCGCGCAGCAAATACTTAATAGATAATTGTTGAGTTGCGACTCTCCGTGAAAAGTAGAGGCCCAGCCAGCCAGGCATATCGCAATATAATAAAATAAAATAAATTGTGGGAAATACGAAGACAACTTAAATACGAAGCTAACTCAACTTAATTGAGTGAACAGTAGGCCTGTCTTATTGGCATCAGCGAGTGCGCACTGCGCATGTTCACTCTATCATTGTTAGGTCAGTGCCACTTAAGTTTGTTTTTAGACAATATTTTCCTTCTTTTAGGC
Organism: Oncorhynchus keta; assembly: GCF_023373465.1. Taxonomy (NCBI): domain Eukaryota; kingdom Metazoa; phylum Chordata; class Actinopteri; order Salmoniformes; family Salmonidae; genus Oncorhynchus; species Oncorhynchus keta. Next base: position 39,284,166 of record NC_068443.1, read on the forward strand.
CTATTATATGATCTGTTTGTCAGTGTCAGCAGATTATGCTACCCTGTAAATTGTCATATTAAAAAAAGATTATGCTCATGTCTACCAGTCAAAATGTAGTATAATTGCTTGAAATGGATTTTTCCTGTGCGAAGAAAGAAGAAACGTATGTTATAGCCCAGGGCTATACACGCTCAGTCATTCATTGAACAGACTTTTTTTTGCAAACAGTGAATGAGTTCTATTGTTAGCCTGGCTAAATGCAGTGATTAAGTGCGCTGGTTAGCCGCGGGAAGTGCGCTGGAGGAGCGGATTTAATTGAAATACATTTTCCAAAGTTATAGAATTACTACTCTGTTCAGAAACAAATGAAATAATTCAGAATAGTCTACCAGGAGTATGCCTATAATTTATCCAGAGGACCAATGGCATCTTAAAATAAAAAAAATAAAAAAGCCTAGCAGGCCTCCGGAGTGGTGCAGTGCTTGAGGCTTTGCTACAGACCCAGGTTCAATCCCAAGGAGTGTCACACCTGACCGGGAGACCCATGAAACGAAGTGCACAATTGGCCCAGCATTGTCTGGGTTAGGGGAGGGTTTGGCCGGAAGGGATTTCCTTGTCCTTGGTGCAGCCGAATTTCGGGTTAAGCAAGCAGTGTCAAGAAGCAGTGCAGCTGGTAGGGTCATATTTCGGGGGACGCATGGCTCTCGACCTCTCCCGAGTCTGTAGGGGAGTTGCAGCGATGGGACAAGATTCTAACTACTAATTTGATATCCTGAAATTGGGGAGAAAAGGGAGTAAAAGTACAAAAAAATTGCCCCACTGTGGATTGTGATTGTAGCCCAATCACAAGGCATATAGCCCGGGAAAGCTCGGCAAATCTGTCAGTGAACAGTATGCAGCCAGAACAAGCTTTTCGCAATATTTCAAATACAATTGCGGGAAAACACAGGTTGGAAAGCAATTGGCCCCTTATGAGAGAATACTCAAATCTGACTGTAGGCTACCGAAATATTTGATCAACTTCCAAATAAGCCTATTGGGTGGAGAAAAAAATGAATACAAGTAAAACAAGCTGCACATCATTGGTTGAGTGAAAGCTTTTCTAGCACAACATTGTATGTCTCCACACACCTAGGCTGGTGGCCGTTTGTATTGATTTCAGATTCTCAGTGCCATTGTGAGGTATGAAGAAAGTCTCCAGTCATAAAATGACTGAACACATTTCATGCAATTCTAAAAGGGCAAATTCTTCCAGGACCCAATAATAAAATAAACAAATAATCCCCAATGTGTGCAACTTCTAAGTGCCTCAAGGCCTACTTTTTGTTTCAGCATCTCCTGATTTACAATTTAAGCATTGCCTAAATTATGACGGTCCAATCTACTCAGCACATTACAAATAGTAAGCTATTTTGCATAAGTCTGCAAATGCAATGATGCATGGAATGCTTCATTATAAAAGTGAAATTTTATGGTGAAAATTTGCTTCCCCAAACTTAACTCATACACCGCCACCTATGCATAGACTAGTGATTTTGCTGTTCGTTACTCATCTTGTTGGCTTAGGAAAAGTAAATGTGGACAGTTGGGTTGTGTCTACACTTGATACTTACATGCGACTTCTGCTACCAGAATCGAAGATTACATTGAAAAGACCGGTCTAGATGCACAAAAGTCACTTTATGGTCTGATTGTGTTCAGATCTGGCTGACCACTTCAGGAGGTGGAACCTTTTGCAAGCCCCTTTGACATTACTGTATCTAGCTAGCATCAAAGCAGTAAGCTACTGCCATCAGTTATGTTAACAATATGTTATCTATTCCACTATAGAATGCATACTGGCATTTGAATATAGCACGGGAAAAGCCAGTCCGGACACGGTAGACACATTTAAATGTAGGTGTAGACGCATGACGCCTTCGGAATTCCATGATCAGAATATTAAAGCTGCATGAACTTTCAAGTCTAGACAAGGCCTTATTCTAACATCTTCACAGTGCGCAATAAGGACACGCATTAAAGCATTGTTGACTTGCATGTTCGGTTAAGATTAATTACCATAATCTAAATGTGATTTGTCATTATGAGCACCGTGGGTGGACGTTATGTTCTTATTTTTCAGAGTAAATAACTATCGGACACTAGTTTAATTCTTCCCAAAGGGTCGTTACAGCTGTAATTTAGACGATTTCACACAAGCACTGATATTTAACCCTTTCTCCTAGGCTGAGTCTCCTCCAGTCTCGATCACTCCTTAGTGATATCGGTTCTTCCTCACTTCATCTGACCTGACCTCTACCCCAAAGTGCTCACTCCTCCCCAACTCAAGGCTGTCATGGTTATTGATACCAGACTGTCTCTTCTCCTCCCAGAGGATCCCTGATGGCTAACAATTAACATATCCTGACATAATGTAAACGTTATACATTACCCTCTCTCCTTATCAATGCCTTCCACATGTAACCGCTTCCCTGCACTCAACAAATTCCAAGCTTAGTTGCACCCACTATATACACCGTCCTCCTATAACCCTTAACTTCTGTTGTAGACCCCCAACCTTATCACTCCAGTGGCATGAAGAAGTAACATTTCATATTCTCAGAACCCAACAATGTCCTAATCAGGTTACACATCCAATGCATATGGGTCCGGTAAATTTAAAATGCAACTGGTCAAATGTCCAGCACATTTTTACAACGGAAACCCTGACAGCCATACACTCGTATCCCCCGTGGACCCGGTCGTACATAAAGGCATCAATTTCTTCAGCTTGATTTAATGGTGAGAAGGCAGGGGCGAAAAACGCACTCTTTTAATGACCATCTAAAAGGTATTGTTAACAGGGGTAATTTGAGACTGACCGTCCTGCCCACCGGCACAGTAAATTTAAATAAATGGTAGACTCGGCGATAGGACGTAGATGCAGAAAGTGGGTTAATTTCCACAACTAAGAGCGTTAAAGCGGGAGGCTCAACTTTTCCAGTTTTGGTCCCGTGGCTACCACGCTGTGAGCAGCATGAAGTGAACCCATGCACAGGGGGCTGCTGATGTGACATCACAGGTACGTCTCCTGCCGGTATGCATTTACCCCTACATAAGGCGGCGCATAATTGTCCCAGCGTCGTCCAGGTTTGGCCGGGGTAGGCAGTCATTGTAAATAAGAATTTGTTCTTAACTGACTTGCCTAATTAAAAAGGTCAAATTAAACAGCTCCAGGGACGCTGACTTGGCTCACAATTTAACATGTAAGTCAATACACTCGAAAGCCAGAGATACTAAATAAGACTAAGCTTTATTGACATTGAAAAAACATTTGTAGTAAAGTTTGACATTTTATTGCAGTAAACTTACAATTTACACACTCTGAAAAAAACTAATTCATGTTACCTTCAGTGGTTTCACAGACCTTGTTCTGGATTAATCAGAAATTCCCCTCAACCTAGACAATCACAGACCTACCAGAACTGCTGACATGGGTCATTTAGGATTTGATGGGCTCAAGCTACAAAGCTGTATGAGAAAAGACCAAATTAAAAACAAATTCATTGCTCTACTAAAATTAGGCCTACTCTGACAATTAGCCCGATTCAGAACATGGCAGATCGCACTACCCAAATGTCACTTTTGGTACAGTATTATTGCAATATGAAGGGAACTCACTCCAACCAATGTGCATGAATTGAGGAGCGAACTAAAGTAAATTAATACAGCTATAAGCAAAAACATAGTAAAAAGGATGAAAACAAATGTGAAATGTACAGTGGGATTGATGTACAATATGGGAAGATACAGTATCTCAATAGATATCCTCTAGGCTATACAGTGGCAAGAAAAAGGATGTGAACCCTTTGGAATTACCTGGATTTCTGCATACATTTTATCTATTAATTTAAGTCAAGACAAACACGGTGCTTGAACTAACACAAAATATTGTATTAAATATAGACAAGAAAAATACATTTAAACATTCAGTGTAGGTTGGAAAAAGTATGTGAACCCCTAGGCTAAAGACTTCAAAAGCTAATTGAGTCAGGCGTCGGCTAAACTGGAGTCCAATCAATGAGACAAGATTGGAGATGTTGGTTAGAGCTGCCCTATTAAAAATTAACCTCACAATTAAGAGTTTTGCTATTCACAAGAATTGACTGATGTTAACCATAGCTTGAATAGAGCTCTCAAAAGATTACGGATCATTGACTTGCATAAAGCTGGAATGGGTGACAAAAGTATCTCAGAGCCTTGATCATCAGTCCAAGGTAAGACAAATAGTCTATAAATGGAGAAAGTTCAGCACTTACTACTCTCCCTAGGAGTGTCAGTCCTGCAAAGATGATTGCAAGAGCACAGTGCAGAATACTCAATGAGGTTAAGAAGAATACTAGTGTCAGCTAAATACTTACAGAAATCCCTGGAACATGCTAACTCCTCTGCAGAGTCTACAGTCCGTGAACCACTGAACTAAAATGGTGGTCATGGGTGGATACCATGAAAGAAGCCACTGCTGTCCAAAAAAACCCATTGCAACATGTCTGAAGTTAGCAAAAGAGCACTTGGATGTTCCACAGCGCTACTGGCTAAATATTCGGTTAACAGATTAAACCAAAGTTGAGTTGTTTGGACGGACGGAACACAACACTCTGGAGAAAAAGGCACAACACACATCAAACCTCATCCCAACTGTAAAGTATGGTGGAGGGAGCATCATGGTTTGGGGCTGCTTTCCTGCCTCAGGGCCTGGACAGCTTGCGATCATTGATGGAAAAATGTATTCCCAAGTTGGACATTTTGACAGAGAATGTAAAGGCTATCTGTCCGCCAACAGACGTTGGGTAATGCAAAAGGACAATGACCCAAAACAAGTAAATCAACAGAATTGTTTAAACAGAAAAAAATGCACCCCTACCTCAACCAGATTGAGATGCTGTGCCATGATCTCAAGAGCGGTTCACACCCAAGAATATTGCTGAACTGAAACAGTTTTTTAAAGAGGAATGATCCATAATTCCTCCTGACCGTTGTGCAGGTCTGATCCACAACTACAGAAACCGTTTGGTCGAGGTTATTGCTGCCAAAGGAGTCAACCAGTTATTAAAACCAAGGGTTCACATACTTTTCCCACCCTGCACTGTGAATGTTTACATGGTGTGTGAAAATAAAGTCATGAGAAATTGTGTTTTAAGCAGTCTATTGTTGGATGAAGATCAGATCACATTTTATGACCAATCTATGCAGAAATCAAGGTAATTCCAAAGGGTTCACATACTTTCTTGCCACTGTATAATTCAGTCGGTCAGTGGCAGAGTTTAAATTGACAGGTGGATACATAAAGGAATGCATTTATATTCGAATTTCAAAATGGTCATGAGTTCATTGTGTTGAAACGCCTGATGTTTATTAACAGTGAGAATCGCAGAATGGTGAACTAAACGACGGAGAGTTTTGACTGTGTGTGATATTAGATTGCTTCTTGTGTAAATATTTTCTGTCTGGATTTTAATGATTTGTAAGTCACACATTTGTCCAGGGTCTGTGAAACCAAGTCATCCACAACTATAACATTTTTGTAATCAACCAGATTTTATGACAATGAACACATTAAAATGTCAAAAGAAAATTATTGAAAACAGACAAATCTAAAAATCTCTCACAAGCTGTCCTGTTATAAATGTTACTCCACTGGTTATGTCAAAGTAGGCCTAGTGATCAGGACTGACAGTCAACAAAAAAAAAACGACTTAAGTCTAAATCATAAAATGATCTGAGGAGTAACATTGATAAGCAAACTACAAGGATTCAATTGGTGAACAAACCCCTCAAGTTGTGAAACTGTACATTTTAATGTAGAAATTTGAGAGATGTTGGGTTCAAAGCAAATGCATTTGTCACACGCTTCATAAACAGGCGTAGACTAACAGTGAAATGCTTACTTGTGGGCCCTTCCCAACAATGCTTTCCTCCATTCCCCTTTCTGGTTTCACTTTCCTCAGTTCACCTTTCCCGTTTCACTGTCCTCTTCGACTGGAGGAAATCCTTCCTCGCTTTTTTCGTTGGAGTTGCAGGATCGATTGACTGGAGGTTCACCGTTGGCCTCATCTTGCTCTGCCTCGGTCTTATCTTTATTTGCTGCACTAGGGGGACGGCCCCTTTTCCGTGGGGGACCATCATAGATGGGGGGGTTGGGATTGGGGGGTTTCCGCAAGTGAGCACCCCTTTTCTCCTCAGACTTGCATGGGCGGCCTCTTCTTCTAGGCTCAGTGACTGGTGGGTCATTGCGGGGATGGATGCGTGGCCTTCCAAGTTGCTTCAACACTCTTGGCTGACTTTCCAGTTTCTTTCTCTCCTCTTCTTCCTCGGGTGTTAGGATCTTCTTTGGCCTACCCCTTTTTGATTTAACTTTAAAGGGTGTGGCCGGGGAGGGGTCAACCACTTTACTGGGTTGGCCTGGCGACGGTTTGCCTATAACCTTCAGCATCTGGGGTTTTGTGAACACGGATCCTTTGGCCTTAGGTGTTATGCAGCTAGCACCTAACCTGGAACCTTTTGGCTCACCTTTTTTAGGTGTTGTGGTGCTACTATTAGACAAGGCTCCACTTGGCCTACCTCTTCCCTCCTCGGGGACTGATCTTTTGGGCCTACCCCGTTCCCTCTTAGGTGTTGTGGAGCTACCATTGGATAAGGCTTGATCTGATTCAGAGACGAGTCGGTTTTTGGGGGGCCTACCCCTGCTTCTCTTAGGGGTTGTGTGGCTACCATTAGACAAAGCTTCATCTGACTTCTCTTCGCTGCCAGCCACATCCACCTGCACTTCTTCAGACTTGGTTGCCTCTTCCACCTCCATTGTAATCTCCTTTCCTTCTATTCTCTCAACCTGGCTCTTTTCAGATTGACCTGTGATCTTCAGGGGCGCAAAATACATTCACATGGTTACTTAAAACAAATATTCTTCATGGCTCCCTCCATTGCTTTGAAAACATAAATTCAACAGGTTGTATAATTAAGAGAAACAAAATGGTCAATAATCGATAAAGTGAGCAGAAATTTTACCCTAAATGTGTGATTTTGTTTAGGCCTATATTGTGTCAGTTAATTCCTGTTCCACCGCCAGACATAATTACTCCGTTTTATCGAGGGGAGCTAGTCAGGCATGTAGACGTAATGCTGAATTTAGTGGCATGCAAATGGCAATTTATTGTAATATCACGTTTCCAGCCCAGAACCACGTTACCCTGATGAGACATGGGCCGAATTGACTTCAATAAAAACCGTCAGCGAAAAGAAAAGCCTACTTATTGCAACCACCGAACGAAAATAAATGGTCGAGATCAATGTAAAAGACACCAGTCATATGAAATGGGCTAGGACTGCAGTGACGCTAATACAAACAATTGATATTAGTTATGACAATGTAAGTTTTGAAATGGCTTCAAATGCGTTTGCATGGCCCGCGTGTTGGCATTTGTCCACTTTGTGTAATCCAACCCCACACAAGGACACTTTTTCCACAAGCAACAGCATGATGAGAAAAGGATTATGGCAGAAGACAGGTTCTAACGCACGTTTTTCAGTTAGCTAACGTTATCTAGCGTTACTGATATTAGCTAGCTACCAAGAAGTTAGTCTAATAACGACATTTTAACCCACATTACACAGCAAGCTCGTTCATAACGTTACTAACTAGCCACAACAGTGCCGAAAACATTTTAGGCTAAACAAAGAAAAGCATACACGGTAATGGCGCCAACTGGGTTGGGTAATCAATTATTCTAGCTAGAGACGCATGCTGTTAGCCTTATTGCTAGTTACATTTACATTTAAGTAATTTTAGTTGACGTCTAGTTGAATAAAAATACACGGTATTCATGCATTACCTTGGCGGGAAATCTTATTTTCACCACGATGGTTTCTATGTCGTTGTTTGTAGCTACCCCGTCTGAGAATAATAAGTAACGAATCTTTATCAGCGTCTCGTCAGCAACAATAATAAAACATTTCCGGTCACAGAATTTCGGATTTTTTTCTAAATAAAGGTCCCCCACATAATAGTACACTAGTGTCAATAACCTGTATTTGTTCATGATATATTAATAATAATTGTCTAAACATTAACAATGATTCATGTGTTAATATTTAAGTCACATTTGCATAAATGTGGGGTTTTAAAACATGTTCCAAGGTCAAATAAATGCCCCCAATGGAAATCGCTGTATGAAATACATATTGGCGAATAGAGCAAATGTTATTCTATGTGCAGCAGTAAAAATGTTGTAGGGAATACTCAGTGGGATCTGTAGAATGTATATAAGGGGTCATTTCATAGTGCATTGAATAATACCGTGTTGCTGGCCTTTTAGTCCACCCATTGTACTTGTGCATGTGACAATAAAACTTTAAACCTAATTTGAAACTTATGTGTAACTGTTGATGATCAATTTGATTAATTAACTTCATTGTGATATTTGTTATCAATAAAATTTGCTTTCTTGGGCCAACTTTACTTGCATCTCTCTTGACTTTTTGAATAAAAATAGTGTGTTGTATTTTTTTCCAAAGTGTCCACCAGATGGAAGATTCTAAGATATGTCTTTTTAAATTCTAAAGTATTTTGGTATGACAATATATGTGGCCTATGACACAGTGCTATACTTGAACCGTATAGGGACCTGTCACCCTATTTTAAGCTGTTTGACCACAGTAAAAGACCAGCGTTCCTATGACTTCGCTTTTTGTTCAAACTCACCCTACTGAGCCTTTTTCACCCCACTTTAGCTGAGACCGGTAGTGGAGTCCCATACAGTGTATTGCATTGGGGACTATGGAGGTGGTGGAGTAAAAATCCAGCAACAGTCCGTACGACACCATCCCCTAAACATATTTGGTTGGTGGAGACCCTATTGAGTCTTGCACCTCACTTTAGCTGAGAGGTGTAGTAAACGTTTTCCTCTGCAGTCCAATATGTATTCCTTATATAGTGAACTGCATTGGCAGCTATGTCCTGTTGCATGGGTAAATAGTCACAAACTCTGAATGACCAAATGATTTGTATTTATTAGCAAGAGATGGCAAGACAACTCCTGGGCACAGCACATAGTGTTATGGTTTCACAGAGCTGGGATAAAACGCATGAGGCTTTAAGACACTAGTGACTAGGCCATATTATCATCCAGGAATACAACTCAAGCAAACTGGAAATAAATTATAACCGTGATAGGATCTGTAAGAACCAAGACACACATTTAAGCATAGCACCAGTCATACACATATCATAAAATTACATATTAAAAACAGCCATTTCTCATTGTGCTCCACTTTTTATAATATTATTTATCTTCTATAAAGTAGTCATTCTCTTTAGTTTAGTAGTTATAATTTTGTAACAATTTGAACATTATGCACCATGACTATGCAAAGCAGCAAAAATATATCAATTTCGTATCATACACATAGCGTTTTAAAGCAGACCTTTATTTTGAAGGCAAAACCGAAAGTCTTATTGTTGCTGCCAATAAGTTAATCAAATCTTTGCAGCTGTATTTAAATGTGCAACTGCTTCCGGTCAACCAAGGTTCATTTAACTAAGGGTTCTGCTTTTGCAAAATTCTACTTTGTTCTTGTTTTTCTTCTGTGGGCTATGATGGCGGTTGGCATAATTCTTTCTGCTCATAGTATTTACTATAGTGTAGAATATACTGGCCATTGTTCATTCATATCATTTTACTCCATAATAATAACAAAAAACACCCAGAATGTATCTTCACTCATAAATGCTTTCTGCTTCTCGTTCCTTGTTTACTTCCATCTTTCCTTGTTTCTTTACTTCCTTTTTATATAGTAAAATACAATACTTTTACAGCCTCACTTTGTTCATGACAGCGTTCGTGTTGTGTGGACAAAGGTTTAAATTGGTCTTGCCCATTTTGTAGTTTTATACTCAACAGGAATTAGTGTCTTTGAATGGATGTCATCCTGTTCTGTGTTTCCTGGCAGGTCACTGTCCCCCTGAGTCACCTGATCAACGCCCTCCACTACCTGAAGAGCTCAGTGGGAAGCAGCAGCAGTGCCACTGCTAAACCTCCGCAGAAACAGCATGCCTCAGAACAGGACTTGCATAGTAACGAGGTAAACACACACGTGACCTACAGATTATAGGCTTGCCAAGAACTAAGGCAAAGCAGCTTGCAAATACTGCTCTGTGTCAGCGGTCATGGGCAGCTTAGTATATATGGTGAAGGTGCTTTCTGTATCTACAAGTGTCCATGTATCTGTAACCTTTGAAATGTGTGAATCTTTTTGATATGTAATATGATTTGTGGATTCAAATAAAGCATTTAAAGTGTGTGTGTGTGTGTGTGTCCATCCCTGTTTGTGCTCGTATGCATAGCCCACATGGAGCCTGAGTGACCTGGGCCTGTCTGACCTGGGCGTGCGGCAGCTGGACGAGATAGTGAGTGGTGTGTTACCTCGTCTGAGTCAACAGGGTGTGCCGTCCTCATCCAGCCCCAGCCAAAAGGCCTGGAGGACCTCCCACCTGTCCTCACAGTCATTCTTTCACAACAAGCATGGTGAGGCTAAGGACATGCCTATTGATAATGAAGACTATTGTGTGTGTGTGTGTGTGTGTGTGTGTGTGTGTGTGTGTGTGTGTGTGTGTGTGTGTGTGTGTGTGTGTGTGTGTGTGTGTGTGTGTGTGTGTGTGTGTGTGTGTGTGTGTGTGTGTGTAAATTATGTACCGTTTGTCTACGGTGTATGTAATATGTTGGCACCTGAGCTGAGCCATAAGGGAGATTAGGCATCTACCACCCCACTACCACAATCAGATTATGGGGGACAATGTAGCCTGTTTGGTTCTGACATCCCCATCACCCACTAATTCACTTATTTTGGGTGATTTAAGTGTTTCCGCTAGTAATGTATCAATATTTATCGTTGACAAATTAGCTATGACATGAATATACAGTGGGGCAAAAGAGTATTTAGTCAGCCACCAATTGTGAAAGTTCTCCCACTTAAAAATATGAGAGAGGCCTGTAATTTTCATCATAGGTACAGACAAAATGAGAAAAAAAATCCAGAAAATCACATTGTAGGATTTTTAATTAATTTATTTGCAAATTATGGTGGATAATAAGTATTTGGTCACCTACAAAACAAGCAAGATTTCTGGCTCTTACACCCCTGTAACTTCTTCTTTAAGAGGCTCCTCTGTCCTCCACTCATTACCTGTATTAATGGTACCTGTTTGAACTTGTTATCAGTATAAAAGACACCTGTCCACAACCTCAAACAGTCACACTCCAAATTCCACTATGGCCAAGACCAAAGAGCTGCCAAAGGACACCAGAAACAAAATTGTAGACCTGCACCAGGCTGGGAAGACTGAATCTGCAATAGGTAAGCAGCTTGGTTTGAAGAAATCAACTGTGGGAGTAATTATTAGGAAATGGAAGACATACTTACAGACCACTGATAATCTCCCTCGATCTGGGGCTCCACGCAAGATCTCACCCCGTGGGGTCAAAATGATCACAAGAACGGTGAGCAAAAATCCCAGAACCACACGGGGGGGACCTAGTGAATGACCTGCAGAGAGTTGGGACCAAAGTAACAAAGTCTACCATCAGTAACACACTATGCCGTCAGGGACTCAAATCCTGCAGTGCCAGACATGTCCCCCTGCTTAAGCCAGTACATGTCCAGGCCGGTCTGAAGTTTGATAGAGAGCATTTGGATGTTATCCAGAAGAAGATTGGGAGAATGTCTTATGGTCAGATGAAACCAAAATATAACTTTTTGGTAAAAACTCAACTCGTCGTGTTTGGAGGACAAAGAATTCTGAGTTGCATCCAAAGAACACCATACCTACTGTGAAGCATGGGGGTGGAAACATAATGCTTTGGGGCTGTTTTTCTGCAAAGGGACCAGGTCGACTGATCCGTGTAAAGGAAAGAATGAATGGGGCCATGTATCGTGAGATTTTGAGTGAAAACCTCCTTCCATCAGCAAGGGCATTGAATATGAAACGTGGCTGGGTCTTTCAGCATGACAATGATCCCAAACACACTGCCCGGGCAACAAAGGAGTGGCTTCGTAAGAAGCATTTCAAGGTCCTGGAGTGGCCTAGCCAGTCTCCAGATCTCAACCCCATAGAAAATCTTTGGAGGGAGTTGAAAGCCTGTGTTGCCCAGCGACAGCCCCAAAGCATCACTGCTCTAGAGGAGATCTGCATGGAGGAATGGGCCAAAATACCAGCAACAGTGTGTGAAAACCTTGTGAAGACTTACAGAAAACGTCACATCTTCAATTTAAGCCTAGAAGACAGTGTGTGCCCTCAGGCCTGGAGGGAGGCAAAGGTCATTCCGCTGCCCAAAATAGCAAAGCACCCTTTTTAATGGTTCCAACAGCCGATCAATCAGCCTGTTACCGATGCTTAGAAAACTTTTGGAAAAAGTTTGACAAAATACAATGTTATTTTACAGAAAACAAATTAACTGACTTTCAGCATGCACTCCACATGCTCATCACTGACACAAATGACTGATGATTGGCTGAAAGCAATTGATAATAAGAAGGTTTTGGGAGCTGGTTTGTTAGATTTTAATGCAGCTTTTGATAGCATTGATCATAACTTATTGCAGAAAAAACATAGGGGTTATGGATTTACCTTATGGATTTACACTCTCTGCCTTATCATGGATTGAGAGTTTTATCTAATAGAACACAGAGGGTTTTCTTTCATGGAGGCCTCTCTCATGCAAATTCAGTTTAGTGTGGTGTACCGCAGGGAAGCTGGCTTGAGACATTATTGTTTTCTGTTTTTACTAATGACCATCCACTGACCTTGAATAAAGCCTGTGTGTCTATATATGCTGACGACTCAATTGTATACACGTAAGCTACGACAGTAAAATAAATAACTGACACCCTTAACATAGAGATCCAGTCAATTTTAGAATGGGTAACTAGCAATAGGCTGGCACTAAATAATGTCAAAAACTAAATACGTCATTTTTGGGACAAAAACTCATTCAACCCTAAACCTCATCTTGATCTATTACTGAATAATGTGGTGATTGAGTAAGTTGAGGAGACTTAAACTGCTGGGTGTAACCCTAGAAAGCAAGCTGTCATGGTCAAAACATATAGACTCAATGGCTGTGCTAAAATTGGAATAGGTCTGTCCATGATAAGGCATTGCTCTGCTTTCTTGACATCTATATCAACCAAGCAAGTCCTACAGGCCATAGTTTTGTTGCACCTGGAGACGCCAAATGAAGAACTGTTTGAAGTTGTGATCATTCTGTGTACTTGGTGACTGTACAGTTTAAAATAAGTATTTTTTACCAAGTTTTTTTATATTAAAAGGAGGACTTAAAAGAAATGCTTCCCTTGGCCTCTGTTGCTTCTTGTATCAAACTTCAGAGGTGCCAAATCTTTTCTCCTTATAGGTCAAAAAAGAGCAGGCAACTGATACTATCGATTTATATTTTATAACACATGTGTAGTCATGTGCGGCAAAGAAGGACAGGAAAATTGCAGTTGGTCCAGAACAGAGCAGCACTTATTGCACTTAGATGTACACGGAGGTTGAATGTCAGTGATATGCATGTCAATCTCTCCTGGTTTACTATCCTGACACTATTGGTCATTGTGCGTGGTGTTGATGTGTTAAATGTAGCAAACTGCCTGTTCAAGCATTTGGCACACAGTTCGGACAATCAGTTCTGCACAAGACATGCAAAAAGAGGTCTCTTCACAGTCCCCAGGTCCAGAACAGAGGCTGGGAAACACACAGTATTAAATAGAGCCATGCCCATGACTACATGGAACTCTCTGCCACCCAAGGTAACTCAAGCTAGCAAAAAAAACAGTAAAAGAAATGGATAAAAGAACACCTTACGGCATGATGGGGACTGTGAAGGGGCACATTGTTATACTGAACAAAAATATAAATGCAAATGTGTTGGCCCTATGTTTCATAAATTGTTTTATAAATTGAATTAAGATCCCAGAATTTATTCATATGCACAAAACACTTGTTTATTTCAAATTTTGTGCACAAATTTGTGACTGGTTTCAGGAAACTAGGCGTATGTCACGCGTCACTACCTCACAGGACAGCCATTTGAACGTAAACTTTTAAAACTTTTATTATTTTCTTTTTTGGGGGGCAGAAATGCCTTCTGGAACATGTAAACCTTCATGTGCCTTAGTAACAAACTTGTATGCCATCTGTAAATAGAAATAAAATAGTTAAATTACTAGCCTAGTTGGTTTAGCCACGGAATAAGACAGGAACCTTCCCACTAGCCATGATTAGCTGAGGTAATGGCTGGGCTGGACATGCCGAGAGATGAGTTCGGATTGGTCTGCCATGTAGCATGCTTTCTGTCTGTAACATGAGCTGGTCAGTATGTGTAGGCAGGGGCGCAACTTTGGTTTTAGAGGTGGGGGGACATAATTATTATAACTATTGAAATATTTTATCCTGTCGGATAAACACTCCAAACAGCCTACCCAGCCGCTCTGAGGTGTTTGCATGGTCCTAAAGCACATCATTGCCTCGTTTTGTATCACATTCCAATTATAAAACTGGTGGGAGCAAAAATGCAATTTAAGAATGTGGGGTGGACATGTCCCCCCAGTGAAAGTTGTGCCCATGACATTGTCAGTTAAAGTATATGGTCATTATTTGAACTGGCTAACTAGCTAACTTAACATTAGCTAGCCAATAAGCTAAAAGCGAACCAAAACAAGTTGCTTTTCATTTTTAAACGGGTGGGTTTATTGGTGTTATGCTATTTTGGACCACCAGAAAGCTGATGTCATGCAGCCTGTAGTTTTTGTGTTTATACCTTTTCATAACGACAACGACAAGTTTGATGTCGGATGACAATATAATGTCACTGCGACAACTGTCAATTTGATATAGTATAAACCAGCCTTTAGTCTTGAATTCTTTGGTTGTTTAGTACATGGCCTCACATGTGAATCCTTAGAGATGCGTGGGGCTAAGGCTTAAGAGGGTGTGAATGATGCTGAATGGGTGTAGAAGAGAGAAAGAAGAGCTCTCCAGTAGGTTTACCAAAATATTCAATGGCCATTTTCTCAAGTGAGGTTACAAGTTCCTCAACTGTAGTGTATATGATATACCATTTTGTAGCTCAAAGTCTATACTTTTATCCAGTGTTACAAAGAAAATGTTGCTACATAAGACCTAATCGAGCCGGTCGGTCACATTTGTTTACATCCCTGTTAGTGAGCATTTCTCCTTTGCCAAGATAATCAATCCACCTGACACATTTGGCATATCAAGAAGCTGATTAAACAGCATGATCATTACACATGTGCACCTTGTGCTGGGGACAATAAAAGGCCACTCTAAAATGTACAGTTTTGTCGCAAAACACAATGCCACAGATGTCGCATGTTTCGTGGGAGCGTGCAATTGGCATGCTGACCAGAGCTGTTGCCAGATAATTTAATGTTAATTTCTATACCATAAGCCGTCTCCAGTACGTCCACCCAGCCTCACAACCGCAGACCACAATCAATAGCCAGATCAACTCTATGCTGAGGAGATGTCACACTGTATGAGGCAAATAGCAGCCACACCAGATATGGACTAGTTTTCGGATCCACACCCCTACGTTTTTTAAGGTATCTGTGACCAACAGCTGCATATCTGTATTCCCAGTCATGTGAAATCCATAGATTAGGGCCTAATGAATTTATTTCAATTTATTGATTTTCTTATATGAACTGTAACTCAGTTCAGTATATGTGTGTATATATAAATTCTAATGAAATTTGCATTGTGTTGTATTATGTAGTGTTTTGTGTATATATTTTTGTGTGTGTGTTTTGTTTACTGTTTGGGCCCCCCGTAATTGGGGATCCTAATAAAATATAAAATACCAAAAATGCATGTTTTTGCATAGCACCGATTTGCTGTATTTTATAGAATTAATTGTGTATCGTTTATATGAACACGTTTATTTTAAAACAGAGAATCACAAATATGTGGTTATAAATGTAACTAAATCCTAAAAGGATTGTCTGAAGTGAAGAAGACCATTTGGGTTGAATATGTACATCCAACTCTCCTTATACTGTCTTTCTAGGGTTCTTTGGTGGCAAAATTGGCATTGACTCCCCTGTTTTCTGCAGACAGATCCCCTCACCTCTTCAATCCATTTTCACAGAGCTCCACTACTGGCCAGGTAACAGAAATTCATTCTATTCTATAATCTATTTAAGCTTAAAGTGCCCGATGCAGTTACTTGCTGACTGATAATATGCTTAAATTACTTATTTTATTAATTCCCCAACGTTTTGTAAGTCAGAGCACAAAAGACTAGCCATTCTATGCTTCTGTTTAATAAACATGTCTCTGGCTTCATCCACTGGTCATTTGCGTCATTACATCACATTTTGTCTCCTCTTTGCCACCTCACGTCAAGGGGGCGGTCCTTAGAAAAGCTGCTCTTTCGGTCCATACCTCCCGATTCCTATTCATAGCTGTATGATAAAGATTGCGACCTACACACTCAAACTGAAAAGTAAATAAGTAATTTTGTGTAGAAGTCAAAAAGTATATATATATATATTTTTATGTCGGAGACAGACAAGCACATCAGTAGAACCAAGAAAAAAGTTAAATGTTCAGAGTGCATCTCCCCTGGTCGATAAGGTGGACACACGCTGTTTAAATGGCCAAAATGTTGATTTAGACTTTCACAAATTTCCTACATTTTGACTATCACTTATGTCATGATATTTTGGCTAGATGTTCCTTAAACTAGACATATAAAGCAGCATATATATCAACTAGTGAACCGATTTAAAAAAAAAAAATTATTGAGAGGATGGTCAGGGGGGGGAACTTAATTATGAATAATTTGTAGACTCCAAGAAGCCCAAACAGATACAACATTTGACTAAGCATAATCATTTCAAATCTTTCATACATTTTGTGTATCATCACATACTCTATATCTCTCTATTATATGTGGGAATACTTTAGGACAGATTTCCAAAATTGAAATCACTTCTCAGAAAACTTTGGGGGCCAAATAAAATCACTTGCAGGGCAATTTTTGTTTACAAATGATTTCAATTAAAAAATGTTAATAATAAAATAATAATAATAATTTTATATAGATATCTGCCAGTTAGTTGGTGGAAGGATTGTTAATTCACTATGATATCATCATATTCAGCCTGGTCTCATAGATTAGATGTAACATAGTAAATGTAAATCCTGGACACTGAAATTAGTACGATATCTTATGGTTACTTTGGTGGGCTCCCGAGTAGCACAGCGGTCTAAGGCACTGCACCTCAGTGTTAGAGGCATCACTACAGACCCTGGTTCGATTCCAGGCTGTATCACATCCGCATGTGATTGGGAGTCCCATAGGGCAGCGCACAATTGGCCCAGCATCGTTAGGGTTTGGCCAGGGTAGGCTGTCATTGTAAATAAGTATATTTGTTCTTACATTTACATTTACATTTAAGTCATTTAGCAGACGCTCTTATCCAGAGCGACTTATTAACTGACTTTCCTAGTTAAATAAATAAAAACATAATGATAAGACAGATGGTTACTTAATGCAAAGTAGTTTGGTTGATCAGGGTTGGTGGCATTTAGCATTTTGGCTAATTAGAAACTTTTCCACTACTTACTACTTTTTTGCTACTTTGCAACTACTTAGCTACTTTGAAACAACTTAGCATGTTAGCTAACCCTTCCCCTAACCTTAACCCTTTTAGCTAACCCTACCCCTATCTGCAACCCTTTTAACCTAACTCCTAAGCTTAACCTTAACCCTAACCCCTAGTCTAGCTAACGTTAGCCAGCTAGCTAGAATTCATAAGATATCATGTGTTTTGCACATTCATAACATATTGTATATTTTTCAAATTTGTAACATTGTACGTTTTGCAAATTCGTAACACACTGTGTAATACGAATTGTAATTCGTAACATCTCATACTATATCATATCTTATGAATTCTTTATTGGGGGGGCAGGTAGCCTGGTTGTCAGAGCGTTGGACTTGTAAACGAAAGGTTGCAAAATCAAATCCCCGAGCTGACAAGGTAAAAATATGTCGTTCTGCCCCTGAACAAGGCAGTTAACCCACTGTTCCTAGGCCGTTACTGAAAATAAGAATTTGTTCTTAACTGACTTGCCTAGTTAAATAAAGGTAAAATTAAAAATACATAATGGGTGATGGCCATCCACAAATTAATACATACCATACAAAATGCTCTGAGACCAGGTTGTCATATTTGTATTTGATTGATTATACTTTTATTATGTACTAGATATGGTTTGAAAAGTGTTTTTTTTCCTCAGACATAAATAAACAATTCCAGGTGAAAGCCAAAGTTCATAGCTTTCAGGGGGGGGGGGGACACTACGACATTATTCAAAATATTCCCTTCTTTCTAGATTGATGAACACAGCTATAGCAAAACAGTGCAAAACATCTGTCAGCTCAATAGTCTATTCTATTGTATTGCAATTAAGTGACCAATAAATACTGAGCAAAAGTCACAGCTTAGGACTCCTGTAAATGCAATTCAATGTCAACAGTGGCAAGCTTGTGAGGACAGATAGAAACCTGCATGGGAGCCTATTCTACTCCTTGCTATTGGAATATTTTAGAGGAATAGTTCATGCAATGAAATGTTGGAGGGCAGGATGTTTTTTATATTGTTTTACAATCACTCTCCCATGTGAGTGAACGCCTGAAGTGCATTCAAATTTACCAAACATCTTATAAATGTGTAGTTTGATTTTCTATATGTTAAACATATGTGTGCCCTCGTTTCCAGTGTGGGTCCAAAGCCGAGGCTTTAAAACTCTAAGGAAACACAAGCGACTGCAGGCAGGCTTTGAGCGTCCCATGGAACCAGATGGCTTTACCCCATCATTTATGAAGGTGAGACCCCGGGTTTGTCTGTACTCTGTCACTCTATGGAAAGAGTATGTCACACCATACCAAAATGTGTTAAAATGTTTTACAACAGAAAACAAAAACAAGCATTTCCTCATTAGACAAGGAAGGATCGTACCTTCCAGTTTTGCAGCCTGGATGCATTGTAAACATCTATGACTTTGTTGTCTCATGGAGGGCCTCCTGACGCGTGATAAGGGGATGGAGGTGGAAACCTTGGACAAGCTCCTGAAGAGCAAGAACATTCCAGATGGGCAGCAAGATTCTTTTAAGACTGGGTTTGCCGAGGGATTCCTAAAATCCCAAGCGCTGACACAGCGCAAACAAGGCAAGTGTATACACACACACACACAACGCTACAGAACACCACACTACACAATAAGACCAGGGCCATGCACACTGAGACACAACATGGCTAAACATTTTGAGATGGAATACCAAAACGCAGTTCTCAGTGGACAAGCTCAGGTAGTATCTCCTTCATTTCACAACATTGTCTCTTGTTTCTTTCCTTCTAAATATGAACTAGGTCTGCGTTGCCTCCCATAATGTTGGCTGTTAGCGGATTCAGAAAATGAAAGTCTACTCTCCTTGCAGTGAGCATTAAATTACCAACGTTTCAGCCCGCAGGCCTCGAAGGCCTGCATTGATAATGAAATGCTCACTGCAGCAAGAGATAAGTGTTGTCGACTTACATTTTTCTTGAAAGCGGATTGAAACACACATTCTCTCCCCTTCTCTGCAGATTCTCTGAGGAGGACGAGATTTATACTGCTGGTCCTGCTGCTGGTGGGACTCTACGGCCTCTCCAAGACCCCCTTCCTATCGGGTAAAGGCTCCTTTTTCATTTTATCCATATGCATCTCTCTAATCAAGCTCAAAGACCTTCACTCTGGCATGCAGCTTGGTGTGTACTTTTTAAAGGAAAACTCCACCCAAAAACACAGGGATGATTTATTTTAAAAGTTACATATCTTGAAACTTGATTGCAGACAAGCAAAATATTTTGGGCCTATGTCAACAATGGACGAATGAAACAAATACCAAAAGTTTTGGGGTGGAATTTTACTTTAAAGCCACAATCTGGAGTTTGTGTTTTAGCCCAACTGCACTCCTCAATGCAGAGGGATGGGCCTGGAGAAGTGTAACCACTGTCAACTTCATATGCAGTCCATGAGAGTGACAGGATGGTTTATGACGCGGTATATTGTCTGTTTAAAGTTCCATTCTTCATAAATAAATGGGCAGCCTATATAATGTATTTAAATGGCAATTGAACAGTCTCCCAGATTGAGCCTTAACTTTTTGCTGATGCATTCAAATTTGCTGTGCATTCTTTTTGTGCATCAATTCTGATGATGAGAAATCGAGAACTTGATGTTGTGATATTGACGCTAATTGTTTCCATCGATTTACTTTACTGAATGCTTTTTA
Organism: Oncorhynchus keta; assembly: GCF_023373465.1. Lineage (NCBI taxonomy): Eukaryota > Metazoa > Chordata > Actinopteri > Salmoniformes > Salmonidae > Oncorhynchus > Oncorhynchus keta. Next base: position 39,304,544 of record NC_068443.1, read on the forward strand.
AAAAACAGTGATTTGTTGGGGGAAAAACTAACCATAGCTAAGAATGTGTTTGCATCCGAGCAGTGTGATTTCGAACCTTAATCTAACCATTCTGGACAGTGCGATTCCGAACCACATCAGGCCTGGACTCGGTGGACCCTGTCCAGATGAAGAACGTGACATTTGAGCACGTCAAGGGGGTGGAGGAGGCCAAGAACGAGCTGCAGGAGGTGGTGGAGTTCCTCCGGAGCCCAGAGAAGTTCACCGTCCTCGGAGGGAGACTGCCGAAAGGTGCAGCAGACCACTGAGCTGTTTTATAATAAGAATATATTCCATTTAGCAGACTCTTTTATCCAAAGCAATTTAGTTAGTCATCCTTGCATACATGTTATGGTCTTTACTTGATCAGGATTGTGTTCTTCAGGCACCAAACAAGAAAAACATTTACAGAAAGGACTACCTGGATTTGTTCAATAAGAAACGCTCACATTTGTTTTCTGTTGCAAAACATTTTGGAAAAAAATTGTTCTGTGTCCTAATGAACAAGACCCAGGTTTAGACTGATTGAACAATGCGGAATTCAAGAAGTTGCTTAGGCAGGCAGCCAGGCACACTATCTTCCTCTGATGGAAGATGAAAATGAAGAGGTAGGGTTTCAGGGGCTAACAACATAAACCACATGCATACGACACATACAGTACCAGTCAAAAGCTTTGACACGCCTACTCATTCATGGGTTTTCTTTATTTTTGACTATTTTCTACATTGTAGAATAATAGTGAAGACATCAAAACTATGAAATAACACATATGGAATCATGTAGTAACGTGGACTAAAAAGCATGTTTAATGGAGAATCCCCATTGAAAGCATTGAAAGTGCAGAGTTAGATTTTCTATATATTTACATATGACTGATTCACAGCGCACGGATGACATACTACAGTATAGGACACTCACCACCTCTTTTGTTGTAGGTAAATCTGAACCAGCCAATGAGCGAACAAAGGCCAGCCAGTAGCAAACACCACAGTGATAGGGGACAGGTGAAAAGGACTCTGGAAAACCAAAAAGACAACTTATCATTTCTCTCATCCGTGTTGACATTACATTAAAGAGTAGCCAACAGAACGCAATGCATTTATCTTGTTTATCATTACACATTTTCAACCCCTCCTCTTAAATGTGTACATGTTTCAAGATATTAGATTAAAATCAACTATTTTAACTATTATTAATAATAGTTAGACAGAAGCACATACAGTTCTTGCTAGGGAGGAGGCGTCATCCTGTCTAGCCTGAGAAAGTGATCTTGTCTGAGAATGAGCACCCAGAATTTAGACCATCAAAACTATGAAATAACACATATGGAATCATGTAGTAACCACAACATTGTTAAACAAATCAAAATATATGTCATATTTGAGATTCTTCAAAGTAGGCACCCTTTGCCTTGATGACTACTTTGCACACTCTTTGCATTCTCAACCAGTTTAACCAGGTAGTCACCTGGAATACATTTCAATTAACATGTGTGCCTTGTTAAAAGTTAATTTATGGAATTTCCTTCAGTGAGTCACCGTTTGAGCCAATCAGTTTAGTTTTGACAAGGTAGGGGTGGTATACAGAAGATAGCCCTATTTGGTAAAAGACCAAGTCCATATTTTTGGCAAGAACAGCTCAAATAAGCAAAGAGAAACGACAGTCCATCATTAGTTTAAGACATGAAGGCCAGTCAATCCGGGAAAATTTCAAGAACTTTTAAAGTTTCTTTAAGTGCAGTCGCAAAAACCATAAAGCGCTATGATGAAACTGGCTCTCATGAGGACCGCCACAGGAAAGGAAGACCCAGATTTACCTCTGCTGCAGAGGATAAGTTCGTTAAAGTTACCAGCCCAAATAAATGCTTCACAGAGTTCAAGTAACAGACACATTTAATCAACTGTTCAGAGGAGACTGTGTGAATCAGGCCTTCATGGTTGAATTGCTGCAAAGAAACCACTACTAAAGGACACCAATAAGAAGAAGAGACTTGCTTGGGCCCAGAAACCTGAGCAATGGACGTTTAGATGGTGGTTAAATTTGTCCTTTGGGTCTCAGTCCAAATTTGAGATTTTTGGTTCCAACCGCTGTCTTTGTGAGATGCAGAGTAGGTGAACGGATGATCTCTGCATATGTGGTTCCCACCGTGAAGCATGGAGGAGGAGGTGTGATGGTGTGTGGGTGCTTTGCTGGTGACACTCAATGATTTATTTAGAATTCAAGTCACACTTAACCAGCATGGCTACCACAACATTCTCCAGCGATACGCCATCCCATCTGGATTGTGCTTAGTGGGACTATAATTTGTTTTTCAACAGGACAATGACCCACCACACCTCCAGGCTGTGTAAGGGCTATTTGACCAAGAAGGAGAGTGATGGAGTGCTGCATCAGATTACTTGACCGCCATTCTCCCAACCTCAAACCAATTGGGATGAGTTGGACTGCAGAGTGAAGGAAAAGCAGCCTACAAGTGCTGAGCATATGTGGGAACTCCTTCAAGATAGTTGGAAAAGCATTCCAGGTGAAGCTAGTTGAGAGAATGCCAAGAGTGTGCAAAGCTGTCATCAAGGCAAGGGTGGCTACTTTGAAGAATCTAAAATATATTTAGATCTTTTTGGTTACTACATGATGGCATATGTGTTATTTCATAGCTCTGATGTCTTCACTATTATTCCACAATGTAGAAAATAGTAAAAATAAAGAACAACCCTTGAATGAGTAGTTCTGTCCAAACTTTTGACTGGTACTGTACATACATACATACATACGTGCGTGCCTACGTACGTACATACATACACACATACATACAGTGGGGAGAACAAGTACAGTGTCTTGCGAAAGTATTCGGCCCCCTTGAACTTTGCGACCTTTTGCCACATTTCAGGCGTCAAACATAAAGATATAAAACTGTACTTTTTTGTGAAGAATCAACAACAAGTGGGACACAATCAAGAAGTGGAACGACATTTATTGGATATTTCAAACTTTTTTAAGAAATCAAAAACTGAACAATTGGGCGTGCAAAATTATTCAGCCCCCTTAAGTTAATACTTTGTAGCGCCACCTTTTGCTGCGATTACAGCTGTAAGTCGCTTGGGGTATGTCTCTATCAGTTTTGCACATCGAGAGACTGAATTTTTTTTCCCATTCCTCCTTGCAAAACAGCTCGAGCTCAGTGAGGTTGGATGGAGAGCATTTGTGAACAGCAGTTTTCAGTTCTTTCCACAGATTCTCGATTGGATTCAGGTCTGGACTTTGACTTGGCCATTCTAACACCTGGATATGTTTATTTTTGAACCATTCCATTGTAGATTTTGCTTTATGTTTTGGATCATTGTCTTGTTGGAAGACAAATCTCCGTCCCAGTCTCAGGTCTTTTGCAGACTCCATCAGGTTCTTCCAAAATGGTCCTGTATTTGGCTCCATCCATCTTCCCATCAATTTTAACCATCTTCCCTGTCCCTGCTGAAGAAAAGCAGGCCCAAACCATGATGCTGCCACCACCATGTTTGACAGTGGGGATGGTGTGTTCAGAGTGATGAGCTGTGTTGCTTTTACGCCAAACATAACGTTTTGCACTGTTGCCAAAAAGTTCAATTTTGGTTTCATCTGACCAGAGCACCTTCTTCCACATGTTTGTTGTGTCTCCCAGGTGTCTTGTGGCAAGCTTTAAACGACACTTTTTATGGATATCTTTAAGAAATGGCTTTCTTCTTGCCACTCTTCCATAAAGGCCAGATTTGTGCAATATACGACTGATTGATGCCCTATGGACAGAGTCTCCCACCTCAGCTGTAGATCTCTGCAGTTCATCCAGAGTGATCATGGGCCTCTTGGCTGCATCTCTGATCAGTCTTCTCCTTGTATGAGCTGAAAGTTTAGAGGGACGGCCAGGTCTTGGTAGATTTGCAGTGGTCTGATACTCCTTCCATTTCAATATTATCGCTTGCACAGTGCTCCTTGGGATGTTTAAAGCTTGGGAAATCTTTTTGTATCCAAATCCGGCTTTAAACTTCTTTACAACAGTATCTCGGACCTGCCTGGTGTGTTCATTGTTCTTCATGATGCTCTCTGCGCTTTTAACAGACCTCTGAGACTATCACAGTGCAGGTGCATTTATACGGAGATTTGATTACACACAGGTGGATTGTATTTATCATCATTAGTCATTTAGGTCAACATTGGATCATTCAGAGATCCTCACTGAACCTCTGGAGAGAGTTTGCTGCACTGAAAGTAAAGGGGCTGAATAATTTTGCACGCCCAATTTTTCAGTTTTTGATTTGTTAAAAAAGTTTGAAATATCCAATAAATGCTGTTCCACTTCATGATTGTGTCCCACTTGTTGTTGATTCTTCAGAAAAAAATACAGTTTTATATCTTTATGTTTTAAGCCTGAAATGTGGCAAAAGGTCACAAAGTTCAAGGGGGCCGAATACTTTCGCAAGGCACTGTATTTGCAGGTTTCCCTACTTACAATGCATGTATAGCTCTGTAATTTTTATCATCGGTACACTTCAACTGTGAGAGGCGGAATCTAAACAGAAATCCAGAAAATCACATTGTATGATTTTTCATGAATTAATTCGCATTTTATTGCATGACATAAGTCTTTGATCACCTACCAACCAGTAAGAATTCCGGCTCTCACAGACCTGTTAGTTTTTCTTTAAGAAGCCTTCCTGTTCTCCACTCATTACCTGCATTAACTGCACCTGTTTGAACTCGTTACCTGTATAAAGACACCTGTCAACACACTCAATCAAACAGACTCCAACCTCTCCACAATGGCCAAGACCAGAGAGCTGTGTAAGGACATCAGGGATAAAATTGTAGACCTGCACAAGGCTGGGATGGGCTACAGGACAATAGGCAAGCAGCTTGGTGAGAAGGCAACAACTGTTGGTGCAATTATTAGAAAATGGAAGAAGTCCAAGTTGACGGTCAATCACCCTCGGTCTGGGGCTCCATGCAAGATCTCACCTCGTGGGGCATCAATGATCATGAGGAAGGTGAGGGATCAGCCCAGAACTACACAGCAGGACCTGGCCAATGACCTGAAGAGAGCTGGGACCACAGTCTCAAAGAAAACCATTAGTAACACACTACGCCGTCATGGATTAAAATCATGCAGTGCACGCAAGGTCCCCCTGCTCAAGCCAGCGCATGTCCAGGCCCGTCTGAAGTTTGCCAATGACCATCTGGATGATCCAGAGAAGGAATGGGAGAAGGTCATGTGGTCTGATGAGACAAAAATAGAGCTTTTTGGTCTAAACTCCACTCGCCATGTTTGGAGGAAGAAGAAGGATGAGAACAACGCCAAGAACACCATCCCAACCGTGAAGGTTGAAACATCATTCTTTGGGGATGCTTTTCTGCTAAAGGGGACAGGACGACTGCACCGTATTGAGGGGAGGGTGGATGGGGCCATGTTTCGTGAGATCTTGGCCAACAACCTCCTTCCCTCAGTAAGAGCATTGAAGATGGGTCGTGGCTGGGTCTTCCAGCATGACAACGACCCGAAACACACAGCCAGGGCAACTAAGGAGTGGCTCCGTAAGAAGCATCTCAAGGTCCTGGAGTGGCCTAGCCAGTCTCCAGACCTGAACCCAATAGAAAATCTTTGGAGGGAGCTGAAAGTCCGTATTGCCCAGCGACAGCCTCAAAACCTGAAGGGTCTGGAGAAGGTCTGTATGGAGGAGTGGGCCAAAATCCCTGCTGCAGTGTGCGCAAACCTGGTCAAGAACTTCAGGAAATGTATGATCTCTGTAATTGCAAACGAAGGTTTCTGTACCAAATATTAAGTTCTGCTTTTCTGATGTATCCAATACTTATGTCATGCAATAAAATGCAAATTAATTACTTAGAAATCATACAATGTGATTTTCTGGATTTTTGTTTTAGATTCTGCCTCTCACAGTTGATGTGTACCTATGATAAAAATTACAGACCACTACATGCTTTGTAAGTAGGAAAACCTGCAAAATCGGCAGTGTACCAAATATATGTTCTCCCCACTGTACGTAAATGCATACATACATACACACACACTCTCATCATATGCTGCTGCTACTCTGTTATTTATTCTTACTCTTATCTATTCTGATGGCTAGTCACTTTATCTCACAGCTAGTTGCATATCTTATTGTTTACTTCCACATTGGATTTCAGTCTTTTATGCAGTAATACAATATGAATAATTTATGTTTGTTTATAGCTTGTACACTCTCTCTCTCTCTCTCTGTAGGGATCTTGCTGGTTGGCCCCCCTGGCACTGGGAAGACTCTGTTGGCCAGAGCCGTAGCTGGAGAGGCCGACGTCCCCTTCTATTACGCCACCGGTTCGGAATTTGATGAGATGTTTGTGGGGGTTGGAGCCAGTCGCATCAGGAACCTTTTCAGTGAGTCCCATCTCATCTTCAAGTCTCAACCTAGTCTTCAACCCTGAACCTAATAATGTACTTTTCCCAGTTAAATAAAAAAAAAAAAAAAAACTGGTTGCGAAAATGTTTACAAGCTAGATGATATTGTGTCATAATTGATCAACCATACGTTTGAGACCCTGCCCTAGACAACCCAATCTCTCTATACATTACTTGTCTGCAGGGGAAGCTAAAGCCAACGCCCCATGCGTGATCTTCATTGATGAGTTGGACAGCGTCGGAGGGAAGAGAATCGAGTCTCCCATGCACCCTTACTCCAGACAGACCATCAACCAGCTACTGGCTGAGATGGACGGGTATGTTTTCTTCTGGGTTGTGTTCAATGACAATATACACTACCATTCAAAGTTTGGGGTCACTTAGAAATGTCCTTGTTTTTGAAAGAAAAGCACTTTTTTTTTGTCCATTAAAATGACATCAAATTGATCAGAAATACAGTGTAGACATGTTAATGTTGTAAATGTCTACACTGTATTTCTGATCAATTTGATGTTATTTTAATGGACAAAAAAATAGCTTTTCTTTCAAAAACAAGGAAATTAATAAGTGACCCCAAAATGTTGTGTGTGTGTGTATATCTTTAAAACGGAGTGAAATAGAGATCTTCTAACTGAATTTGTCCAATAAGAACACAGATTCTTTCTGGCAAAATGTATTGCACTGTTGTGCCATACTGAACACTACCGTGGTGTAGCACCGCTGTTACTTTCTGTGGGGAGAAACCTGACTTCCCTTAACCTTGTCAAGTTTGTCGCCCGCAGGTTCAAACCAAATGAAGGGGTCATCATCATCGGGGCGACAAACTTCCCTGAGGCTTTGGATAAGTATGTTAAGCTTTGTTCATCTCATAATATTACACAATCACAGGGCCTGTGTATTAGTTTACATAAGTACAGAATGGCTTGCCATGTTAAGATGAACTTAGGCTCTCCCTCCTAACTGTCGCCCCCTCTAGCGCTCTGATTAGGCCGGGACGTTTTGACATGCAGGTCACTGTCTCCAAACCAGACGTGAAAGGACGCACAGAAATCCTCAACTGGTATTTAAGGAAGATCAAAGTAGACCCTGGTACGTGAGCAACATCCATTTTTTATTTATTGAACCTTTATTTGAGTAGGCAAATCAGTTAAGAACAAATTCTTATTTACAATGAAGGCCTACACCGACCAAACCCTGACGGCGCTGGGCCATTTGGGCGCCGCCCTATTGGACTCCCAATCACGACCAGACGTGATACAGCCTGGAATCAAACCAGGGACTGTAGTAACGCCCCTTGCACTGAGATGCAGTGCCATAGAACGCTGCACCACTTGGGAGCAAATATATATATACGTGTGATCTGTGTTGGCCATAGCTTGAGTCTATTGCTAATGAGCACCTGCTTCACACAAGTGAATCTGCTTGGCTAAATGCTAATAGATACTGTAAATGCAAATAGACTATGACTATATGAGAATCTGTAGTGGTAACATGCTAATAGATTATATTATTGTTTTGTGCTCCCGAGTGGCGCAGCGGTCTAAGGCACTGCATCTCAGTGCTAGAGGCGTCACTACAAACCCAGGTTTAATTCCAGGCTGTATCACAACCGGACGTGATTGGGAGTCCCATAGGGCGGCGCACAATTGGCCCAGCATCGTTAGGGTTTGGCCAGGGTAGGCCGTCATTGTAAATAAGAATTTATTCTTAACTGGCTTGCCTAGTTAAATTTAAAAAACTAAAAATAGACTATGGCTACTTGCAAATGGCTACATTTTTAAATAGACTACGGTGACATGCCATTTGGATACATGCTAATAGAATATGGCTACAAGCTAAAGGCTACCAACTAAAAGACAATGGTTATAAAATAATCTGCACTGGCAACATGCTAAATAGACTATGGCTACATGCTAATAGATTGCTATATGAGAATCTGCAATGGTAACATGCTAGTAAGTCACACTGTAGTTGACCTAGCTTAGCTGTCACTGTTCCTGCTAACGACCTGGCTTCCTCATGCAGACATCGAGGCTGGGATCATCGCCAGGGGCACAGTGGGCTTCTCCGGGGCCGACCTGGAGAACCTGGTGAACCAGGCAGCTCTGAAAGCGGCGGTGGATGGCAAAAACATGGTGACCCTCAAAGAGCTAGAGTTTGCCAAGGACAAGATCCTCATGGGTGAGCACTGCTGTAGGAATAGGGAGAAAATAGAAATATACCCCCTTAATCACAAATCTGCCCTTACCCCTAGGCACTTGTTTAGATCTGAGAGGATTAGATAAGTGTAATCTATATGGTGGTAGCCCGTCTTAGGCCAAGTGGAATTGGCACCGTATTGCCTACACCTTACATGGAACCAAAACCGTCTGCGCGCAAGCGCCATCGTGCATAAATGTATTTTGTCCCCCCACACCAAACGCGATCACGACACACAGGTTAAAATATCAAAACAAACTCTGAACCAATTACATTAATTTGGGGACAGGTCAAAAAACATTAAACCTTATGGCAATTTAGCTAGCTTGTACTTGCTAACTAATTTGTCCTCTTTAGCTAGCTTACTGTTGCTTGCTAATTTGTCCTGGGATATAAACATTGAGTTGTTATTTTACCTGAAATGCACAAGGTCCTCTACTCCGATAATTAATCCACACATAAAACAGTCAACCAAATCGTTTCTAGACATCTCTCCTCCTTCTAGGCTTTTTCTTCTCTTGACTTTATATTGCGATTTTCAAATTTCATAAATGAGGTGCATTACCGCCACCGACCTCGTTCGTCTTTCAGTCACACACCTTGGTATAACCAATGAGGAGATGGCACGTCGGTACCTGCTTCTATAAACTAATGAGGAGATGGGAGAGGCAGGACTTGCAGCGCGATCTGCGTTAGAAATAGAACTGACTTCTATTTTTTCCCTTGGCAACACAGACGCTCGTTGGCACACTCGTGCAGTGTGGGTGCAATAATTGAATAACATAGATTTCTACATTTATTTTGCAAAACTCGCGCACGTGACACGAGCGGTGTAGTCAGCCTGTTGGCCTCGGAAACCCAGGCTTCTCAGAGGAAGGTCCGAAATTGTTTTCAAAAGTCTTCAACCACCCAAGCCATAGACTCACTCTGCTACTGTCCGGCAAATGGTACCGGATCATCGGTTCTCGGACCAGCAGGCTCTGAAACAGCATCTAACTCCATGCCAAAAGACTGCTAAATAGCCATAATACTGCTAAATAGTTGATTAAATGGTTACACTGACTATTTACGTTGACCCTATCTTGCACAGACTCTATGCACAGTCACAAGACTATTGGAAGTTGGAAGTTTACATACACCTTAGCCAAATACATTTAAACCCTGTTTTTTTTATTTTTTTTTAATGTTTTTTTTTACAATTCCTGACATTTAATCCAAGTAAAAATTCATTGTTTTAGGTCAGTTAGGATAAACACTTTATTTTAAGAAGGTGAAATGTCAGAATAATATTAGAGAGAATAATTTATTTCAAGCTATTATTTATTTCATCACATTCCCAGTGGGTAACAAGTTTACATGCACTCAATTAGTATTTGGTAGCATTGCCTTTAAATTCTTTAACTTGGGTCAAACGTTTCGAGTAGCCTTCCACAATAAGTTGGGTGAATTTTGTCCCATTCCTCCTGACAGAGCTGGTGTAACTGAGTCAGGTTTTGAGGCCTCCTTGCTCGCACACACTTTTTCAGTTTTGTCCACAAATTTTCAATAGGATTGAGGTCAGGGCTTTGTGATAGCCATTCCAATACCTTGACTTTGTTGTCCTTAAGCCATTTTGCCACATCAGAAATACCTTATTTACATAAGTATTCAGACCCTTTGCTATCAGACTCGAAATTGAGCTCAGGTGCATCCTGTTTCCATTGCTCATCCTTGATGTTTCTACCACTTGATTTGGAAACGCACACACCTGTCTATATAAGGTGCCACAGTTGACAGTGCATGTCAGAACAAAAACCAAGCCATGAGATCGAAGGAATTGTCTGTAGAGCTCTAAGACAGGATTGTGTCGAGGCACAGATCTGGGGAAGGGTACATAAAACATGTCTGCAGCATTGAAGATCCAAGAACACAGTGGCCTCCATCATTCTTAAATGAAAGAAATTTGGAACCACCAAGACTCTTCCTAAAGCTGGCCACTTTAGGAAATTGAGGGAGAAGGGCCTTGGTCAGGGAGGTGACCAAGGCAGAGCACCAGAGTTCCTCTGTGGAGGAGGGAGCATCTTCCAGAAAGACAACCATCTCTGCAGCACTCCACCAATCAGGCTTTTATGGTAGAGTGGCCAGACGGAAGCCACTCCCAGTAAAAGGCACATGACAGTCCACTTGGAGTTTGTCAAAAAGCACCGAAAGACTCTCAGACCATGAAAAACAAGTTTCTCTGGTCTGATGAAACCAAGATTGAACTCTTTGGCTTGAATGCCAAGTGTCACGTCTGGAGGAAACCCTGCACCATCCCTACGGTAAAGCGTGGTGGTGGCAGCATCATGCTGTGGGGGTGTTTTTCAGCGGCTGGTAGACATGTCAGGATCATGGGAAAGATGAACGGAGCAAAATACAGAGAGATCCTTGATGAAAACCTGCATCAGAGCGCTCAGGACCTCAGACTGGGGCAAAGGTTCACCTTCCAACAGGACAACGACCCTAAGCACACAGCCAAGATGACGCAGGAGTGGCTTCGGGACAAGTCTCTGAATATCCTTGAGTGGCCCAGCTAGAGCCCGGACTTGAACCTGATCAAACATCTCTGGAGAGATCTGAAAATAGCTGTGCAGCGACAAACGCTACCCATCCAAAGCGAGACACGGACCAAAGTTCTTCAACAAAGTACTTAAAAAAAGTAAACAGAAGGAAATGCACTGTATATGTGCTCCTAATTGGAAACAGCATTTCTACTTAGAGCCAATCAAATGTGAGCGCTGGATGCCACTGACTCTGACCACTCCCATTCAAAATATAAATCCAAACCTGAATTGTGCCCAGACTTCCAATAGTTGAGTGAACGAGATGGGACTACATACACCTATACAATCCTCTCGGACCTTCCTATGGGTTTATTTGGCATTCAGGGACCGAATGGCTTTGATCAGGAAATCAAGTGATTTATCTCTATCCATCTCTTCCCTCCCACAGGCCCAGAGAGGAGGAGTGTGGAAATTGACAAGAAGAACAAGGAGATCACAGCGTACCATGAGTCTGGCCACGCTATCGTGGCGTACTACACCAAGGACGCCATGCCCATCAATAAGGCCACCATCATGCCCAGAGGTCCTTCCCTGGGTCATGTAAGTAAGACTGGAAATAGGGAAATTGAAATATATAGGAAACAAGATGGGTAGTGAACATAACATGGTTAGACTAATTTTATACTGGTTTCTTATATGAAGGCTATGACACAGAAATAAACCACATTTCTGGTGAGCATGCCAATATAATAATGCTTAATTCCCCCTGGGTTTATGTCTTGCAAATGAAATCATTGTTTTTTTTATGTTTTTAGAATCGTCAAATTGAAGTGGTTGGTTTCGTTCGCTGCCAGGCCTCACTCCTCTTCCCCCACTGTTCATCCTAGGTGTCTATGCTCCCGGAGGATGACCGCTGGAGCGAGACGCGTGCTCAGTTGCTGGCCCAGATGGATGTCAGCATGGGAGGCCGCGTGGCAGAGGAAATCATATTTGGCAATGAGTTCATTACCACTGGTATGCAGGGGGATGTAGCGTTGGAGTAGGAGGGCAATTAGAGTACAGAGTTACAGTATACACCTAGCACAGTACTGTAGAACAATAAGCATTTTCCAGAAAACAGGATGGTGCATCCCGGTGTCGTGCTATGCCGGATTAATTGATATGACATGCTATTCTATAAAATAATTTCTCCGTAATTAATATCACCTGATTGAGCTAATCATGTAAATGTTTTTTTTATTTATAGAGCTGTTATCTTCCGTATAAACTCTTAAAGACCTAGTAATATTTTACATCAATAGCAGTCAATATTAATCGTCACCTTAATTCAGTCTCATCTGAAAGTTGTAAATTCTTAGTTATTTGCACGAACCCTGGCTAACAATTTGAATCAGCAATACAACATTTTGTTTAATTATTTATTTACTAAATAACTAACTAATCACACAGAATTACACATACACATAATTAAATCATAACTTGATTACAAATGACGTCATAAAGGAAAACGTCCTTAGCGGGCGGAACAGATATGACCGCTTGTTACACAAAAGAAAAGGGTCTGGGTTGAGTGAAGGAGCAGGAAGACTGAGGAACACAGGGAAGAAGCTGTGCTATCGTAAATGCAGTATCTTATGCATTCTAAATGACCGCCCATTTGGAAAAGGAAAATGCAATCAATATTTACTCTGAGCTGCGCTTCGGTAGGTTGGTGGTAGATGGAAGGCCGTGTTGCCAAGCCGAGTCCTTTGAAGAATGTCTCTGGTTGTCAATTGGATACGTTGTAGTAACATCGTTGTCTTTTCCTTCCTAACATGCGGTTGCTAACTCAACGGCTAGGAGGTATCACTTCTGTTGTGAATAAGAGTTCTAAGTTCATACCATTCGCAACCAAAACTCACGCTGATGTTGGCTTCGTTCTGTAGTTATTATCTGAACCATTCTGACATAGGACCGTCGTCCTACATCCCCGGAACAGGAAGTTCTATTGTCATCGAGGCTTTATATAGGAAGGGAGAACAGGGGTGTTTCATAGTTACCTCTGTCTCTTCATGTGGGTGGGCCACTGAGTGAGCAGCCCTATCTTATAAAAACCCACATCTCCCATTTTAGAAGCTAAAATCACATTTCATCCCATCACAAATAATTTCATATTCAAACATTTAAATTGAACAACAATTCCATGTGAATCCGATAACTCTGATGTGTAGACTTTCCACTGTAGAGTTTGTCATCTTATCATTGAATGTCTCAGATGACAACCGAACTGACATATTCATTAAGTACCACCGCAGATGTTCAATTGTTCGGATTACCAGAATATAGTTCATTTCCTCCCACCTTCTGATGTTCCCAGAATCTCTATGTTAACCAAGGCTTTTGCAAATGTAACCTCAGTAGGGTAGGGGTAATCCTGGCATCCAAATGTAAAATAAATAACAAGTTTTAGTGATTGATGATATGGTCATATAGCTGACACTTTTATCCAAAGTGACTTACAGAATTGTGGAACATTGACAGTGACACATATGTTTTCAGTATATGTGACCCATGCAGGAATCGAACCCAGGTCCTTACTGTTGCCAGCACCATGCTCTGACTCACTGAGCCATTGGTATCTTTTATCCCGTTAATAATCTTCCAAGAGTCCAAGACTAAACAAAATATATGAAATACATGTTCATCTTTTTTTTTTAGGGGCATCAAGTGATTTTGATGCTGCCACCAAAATTGCAAGAATGATGGTGACCAGATTTGGAATGTGTGAGAGGGTAAGTTATGTTTGTTTGGGAAAGAGGAAATGAATTAATGTCTTATACTGCATGAGCAAAGGCCTGCTGTTTGTGTTGTATGCCTGTCAATACTTACTACCTAGTGTGGAACCTTCACAAAGATCTATCTCTGTTTCTTAATTCAATGAGCTTCATTGGCATAAAATGGTAACCACCCTATGTTGCAGCACTACATACAGTGCATTCAGAAAGTATTCAGACCCCTTTTCCACATTTTGTGGAATGTCCTTAAATGTCCTTATCAATCTACACATAATAACCCATAATGACAAAGTGAAAACACGTTTTTAGAAATGTTTGCAAATGTATATTTTTAAACAATTAAAATAAATAAATACCTTATTTACATAAGTATTCAGACCCTTTGCTATGAGACTCAAAATTGAGATCAGGTGCATTCGGTTTCCATTAATCATCCTTGAGATGTTTGTACAACTTCATTGGAGTCCATCTGTGGTAAATTCAATTGATTGGACATGATTTGGAAAGGCACACACCAGTCTGTATAAGGTCCCCCAGTTGACAGTTCATGTCAGATCAAAAACCAAGCCACGAGGTCGAAGGAATTATCCGTAGCCCCCCGAGACAGAATTGTGTCGAGGCACAGATCTGGGGAAGGGTACATAAAACATGTCTGCAGCATTGAAGGTCCCCAAGAACACAGTGGCCTCCATCATTCTTAAATGGAATATGTTTAGAACCACCAAAAGCTGGCCTGGCCAAACCGAGCAATTGGGGGAGAGCACACAGACAAGACAGATGTGCCAAGCTTGTTACACCATACCCAAGAAGATTCGAGGCTGTAATCGCTGCAAAAGGTGCTTCAACAAAGTACTGAGTAAAGGGTCTGAATACTTATGTATGTGATATTTCTGTTTTTTTATTTATACATTTGCAAAAATGTCTAAACCTGTTCTTGCTTTGTCATTATGGGGTATTGTGCGTAGGTTGATGGTGGGGGGGGGGGACTATATTATTCATTTTAGAATAAGGCTGTAACGTAACAAAATGTGGAAAAAGTCAAGGGGTCTGAATACTTTCCGAATGCACTGTATATATTGTGACAGTATATCTTTCTCTTTTTTTTTCTTTTTTTTACCCCCTTTTCATGGTATCCAATTGTTAGTAATTGCTATCTTGTCTCATCGCTACAACTCCCGTACGGGCTCAGGAGAAAGCCATGTGTCCTCCGAAACACAACCCAACCAAGCCACACTGCTTCTTAACACAGCGTGCCTCCAACCCGGAGTGTCGGAGGAAACACTGGCTACCTTGGTTAGTGCGCACTGCGCCCGGCCCGCCTGGGCGCGAACCCAGAGTCTCTGGTGGCCCTAGACCACTGCGCCACCCAGGAGGCCACCATATCTTTCTCACTCACTCACACTCACACTCTCTCTCACCTGTGTTGTAGCTGGGTGTCATGACCTATGCCGACCAAACGAAACAGAGCCCGGAGACACAGGCTGCCATCGAACATGAAGTCAGGATACTTTTAAAGGTAAGTTTCCACATACATCGTCCTTCCAAGACCCTGATTTGGTGCGCTTTGTCTTGTGGTTGCATCACCGCCTGGTATGGCAACTGCTCGGCATCTGACCGCAAGGCGCTGCAGAGGGTAGTGTGTACGGCCCAGTACATCACTGGGGCCAAGCTTCCTACTGTCCAGGACCTCTATACCAGGCGGTGTCAGAGGAAGGCCCTAAAAATTGTCAAAGACTCCAGCCACCGTAGTCATAGACTGTTTCCTCTGCTACCCCACGGCATGTGCTGCTGGAGCGTCAAGTCGTCAAATGTATTTTTAGCTATCCCATGAGTGTCTGCGAACTATCAGACAGATCAGTGCAGACAGCTGATGTGAGACAATGCCCCTAGCTGTGTCAAAATAATTTCCTGACTTTTCTGGTGGTTTGTGTGGTCTTCCAGGATTCGTACGAGCGGGCCAGGGCGCTCCTCAAGTCTCACGCCAAGGAGCACAAGAACCTGGCCACCGCCCTGCTGCAGTACGAGACGCTGGATGCCAAAGAGATCAAGATGGTACTGGAGGGCAAGGCCCTAGAGATCAGATGAGACTTCAAGGGTGGAGGCGTCACTCTGTTTATTGGGGAGATCGGGATGGGGTGGGGAGTGGAGACAAAATATGGCTGTGGATTAGGGTAGGGAAGCGTAGGAACTGTTGGCACTGGCTTTTTGGAAGGTGTTGGAACGTAAATATATGAAAATCAAGGTTTCAAGATAGGATCATTTTTTTATGTAAAATATGCACGCTAACTACGCACACAGTCTTATCTTCCTGTTAATGTCTGGATAGTTGTTAGGATCCTTAATGTCGATAAAAAGGAGGATTGTGGGATTTCCCTTCAAATTGGTAGGGGCAATCAGCAGTTGCTGCATCCAATTTGGGATTTATAAATTAATGATATGTACCCATTTGATTCTTGAAGAATATAACTTGTAAATGCCTCATGACTTTAGTTCAACTGTCGTACCCCATCAGAACCCAAAATATAAGCTTGTATTACGGCAATGTTTGTAAACAAACTAAATGTAAACAAACACTGTAAAGCCTAAAAATCGCCAGATTTACACATTTTAGTTTGAATGTATCCCATTGTCATATGACCTCTTTTTCAATGTACCCTGTTGTGTGTGTGTGCACATGTGTATGTGTGTTGAATGTTTTATGGCTAGTAAGTCCAAGTCCAGTGAGTCCATGCCCTGTCTCCTCAGAATTGTCTCTACCTGAGACTGTCAATCATGTATTTGTAATAAGGAATCTGATTCCCCCTAAATAGTCTAACAACTTTTCCCAGGTTTACCAATATTCCCAGGTTTGTCTGAGCCTTGTGTGCTAGTTGCCGTTTCGAAGATGGCCTTTTGGGAATGTACATGTACCCGGAGTAGGGACTCTTTTGGACTTGAGCCACAATTCAAATGTTGTCTTAGCACTTTGGTCAGTCTGAACACTTACTCTATGTATTTACGTTATCAAATATGTCAATGCTGTGTGTATATATATAGATGGGAGTGCTGCTGTGCTTTGAAATTATGCTTTTATTCACTTCATACTCAACGTTGGCAAATTAAGCTGCGACAGGCCATTGGATTCTGTTTTTTGATCAGATTAGGTCATCTATTTAGTATGAAATACCTTAAAGTTATCCGGTTTCTAGGTCTAAACAATTGTAACGGTTAAACCTAAGAGACCCTGCAACTCCTCATATCCTGGTTCACTCCCCACTACTGATGTGTACTCTCTATTCACAGCTGTCTCTCTAGCATTGCTTGAGTAGATCTGTGAATCTGTTTTTTTTACATTTCCTCACTTTGAATGGTTTTAAGCACAGTAGCTCAGAACCTCACAGTGTAAGCAAGGACCGTCATACTAATTTGCTGACGTGTAGGCCTATAAGGAAAACGGTCAAATGCATCTGTAGACAATCGACTCAATCGCTTCAACAATGCAGTATCTCCATCTTTGGTGAGAATGAACAGTTTTTACAGAATGCTTTAGGCAAGAATATTGAACTCCTTTTGAAATAATGTTGAGTTGGAAGCGTTAAGATTGTGATACAATGGAGGTTGAAAGCCATACCTTTTAGGATGTAATGTTCTTTTAGAGGCAAAGTTTATTATGTCTTGCAAAAGTATTCATACTCCTTGGTTTTCTTCATGTTTTTAATTGTAATTTTTTGTCAACAATCTACACTAAATAGTAAAATGTCAAGTGGAAGAATATATATTTTTTAAGATTGATAGAAATTAAATAACTAAAATGTACACATTGAGTATACAAAACATTAAGGACACCGGCTCTTTCCATGACAGACTGACCAGGTGAATCCAAGTGAAAGATATGATCCCTTATTGATGTCAGTTGTTATATCCACTTCAGTCAGTGTAGATGAAGTGGAGGAGACCGGTTAAAGAAGTATTTTTTTAAACATGTGTGCTATTCAGAGGGTGAATGGGCAAGACAAAATATTTCCGTTGAACAGGGTATGGTAGTAGGTGCCAGGCACACTGGTTTGTGTCAAGAACTGCACCACTGCTGGGTTTTTACACTCAACAGTTTCCCGTACTTACCAAGAATGGTCCACCACCCAAAGGACATCCAGCTAACTTGACACAACTGTTGTAAGCATTTGAGCCAACATTGGCCAGCATCCCTGTGGAACGCTTTCGACACCTTGTAGAGTCCATGCCCCGACGAATTTACATTGTTCAATTCGTACGGGGGGTGGGACAACTCAATATTAGGAAGGTGTCCTTAATCATTTGTACACTCGGTGTATGTTAGAAACACATTTGGCAGTGACTACAGCTGTGAGCCTTCTTGGGTAAGTCTCTAAGAGCTTTACACATCTGGATTGTGCAATATTAGCCCATTATTATTTTTAGAATTCTTAAAGCTCTGTCAAGATGTTGGGACTCATGGCTAGACAAAAATGTTAGTCTTGCCATAGATTTTAAATCAGATTTAATTCAAAACTGTAACTTGGCCACTCAGGTACATTCCCTGTCTTCTTGGTAGGCAACTAGATTTGTGTTGTAGGTTATTTTCCTGCTTTAATGGTGAATTCCTCTCCCAGTGACTGCTGTAAAGCAGACTGAAGCAGGTTTTCCTATAGGATTTTACCTGTGCTTAGCACCATCCCATTTCTTTTTATCCTGAAAAAACTATTTGCCGACGTCAAGCTTACCCATACCATGATGCAGCCACCACCATGCTGGAAAATAAGAAGG
The DNA here is from genome assembly GCF_023373465.1 of Oncorhynchus keta. Taxonomy (NCBI): domain Eukaryota; kingdom Metazoa; phylum Chordata; class Actinopteri; order Salmoniformes; family Salmonidae; genus Oncorhynchus; species Oncorhynchus keta. Next base: position 39,323,243 of record NC_068443.1, read on the forward strand.
CAGTTAACTCAGCGATGTGTTGGATTTGCACCGAACATACGGCTTTGCAGTTAGGCCAAAAAGTGTGTTCCTTTGCCGTTTTTTTTTTCTTTTCAGTCATACTTTATTCTGTATATTTGTATTCTTCTTTTGACTCTGTCGTTTAAGTCATTATGTCGTCATTACAATGTTGCTGATCCATCCTCAGTTTTCTCCCATCACAGCCATTGAACTCTGTAACTGTTTTAAAATCACCAATTATCTCGGCTCAGGATATGACACAGATGCAGACAAAGGAGACAGTACAATACACAGAGTAGTTTATTAAACCACAGGAGGCAGGCAAAGGACAGAGATATTCAATGTCTGATTTGTTATTGTTACCCATCTTCCAATCGCTGCCCTTCTTTATGAAGCTTTCAAAAAGCTCCCTGGTCTTTGAAGTTGAATCTGTTGCTTGAAATTCAATACTTGACTTGGGGACCTTACTGATGTTGTATGTATCGGGTACAGCGGAAGGGTTAGTCATCCAAAAATCTGGTCAACTCCTATTATTTCACACAGTGAGTCCATGTAACTTTATTATGTGATTTGTTAAGCCACATTTTACTCCTGAACTAATTTAGGCTGAATACTGATAAAATGAATATATTTTTGTTCTCATTTTTATTTATCTTAAAAATAAATAAACACACACACACACACACACACACACACACACACATATATATATTATATATATATATATAATCTTCCACTTTGACATTACAGAGTAGATTGTTGGGCAACAATTCCAATTTATTTTACACCCCCCCAAAAAATGTGAAGAAATCCGAGGGGTCTTAACTTTTGCAAGGCACTGTACCTACTGTGTACCCATTCCCAAGTGTATAACCAGTATCATTATGTGTAGGCCAATACGTACATTTGAGTTTTTCTTGCCAAAGTAACACATTTTGAGCTCTCAATGATATGACAGACGTTGGAGGAATTTTTTGTGCAGCTCAAATAAATAAATGAACAGAAATGTAATAAACTAAACCCTACTATAATATTAACTGTGGTTTGTGGTTGGTTATCTGTTTGATTTACACAACTTTCCTGACATCAGAATTATGCATGTTCAACTTCAGTGTAGTTGCTACATGCTCAAAAAATGCTTGCCAGGAGATTCTGAACGTTGATACATAACCAGCTAACGGTTTGAGTAAAACGACAGCACCCAAGGTAAGTCGGAAATCAGCAAAACTAGATTTTTAATTTTTTTTTATATTAAAATAACATTTCTGAAAATGAGCATAACTTTAACTAAATGTCCCAATGTACTAGCCGGTGCAAACATTTGCACCGGTGTAAATAAACTGATAGAATCCGAATTTTAGGTAACGTAGTCTCTGTATTTTTAATACAGTATGCCCAATATTTTTTGTTTTAATGTTTATTTGGATAGTGAAGCAAAAACATTTAATTTGGCTCTACAGTATACTCCAGCATTATGGATTTGGAATCACATTTTTTATATTAGGCAGAATATCACCTTTGACTCAAAAGACACCGTTCATTATTTACATTTAATTTATATTGGATAATAACAACACGATAACAAGACTCCCAGCAGCCTTGTTTAGTGAATTTATCATACTTCCCTCAGAGCACAGATACACACTCCCCAAGTTTAAAATGAACAGGTCTATACTGTCCTTCACTACAGATGCTACCATCGTTGTCAATAACCTGTAGTAGCAATGTGTGCCGTCTACATATAGCTGTAAAAACTGTTGTTTTTTGGTCATGTGATCATGTTTTTATTACTTGCTGCAAAGTTAATTGCCCCTAGGGGACAATAATATACCCCTCTACTATTTTTAATGTTGATATATTTAAAATGGCAGTTAAGTGGTGTTTGTTTCCGAAACAAAAAAACTTTTTAAAGAGAATCTTGTTATTTTTCCACTTAGTTGGAGTTACTACCGGCAACTTATTTTGGAGATATATACATGTGAAATCGGAAGTTTACATACACCTTAACTAAATACATTAAACTCCGATTTTCACAATTCCTGACATTTAAGCTGAGTAAAAATTCCCTTTTTTAGGTCAGAATAATAGTAGAGAGAATGATTGATTTATTTCAGCTATTATTTATTTCATCACATTCCCATTGGGTCAGAAATGTACTACACTCAATTAGTATTTGGGAGCATTGCCTTTACATTGTTTAACTTGGGTCAAACGTTTCGGGTAGCCTTCCACCACCTTCCCACAATAATTTTGTCCCATTCCTCCTGACAGAGCTGGTGTAAATAAGTCAGGTTTGTAGGCCTCCTTGCTCGCCCATGCTTTTTCATTTCTGCCCACAAATTTTCTATAGGATTGAGGTCAGGGCTTTGTGATGGCCACTCCAATAACTTGACTTTGTTGTCCTGAAGACATTTTGCCACAACTTTGGAAGTATGCTTGGGGTCATGGTTAATTTCGAAGACCCATTTGCAACCAAGCTTTAACTTCCTGCCTGATGACTTGAGATGTTGCTTCAACATAGACACATAATTTTCCTACCTCACGATGCCATCTATTTTGTGAAGTGCACCAGTCCCTCCTGCAGCAAAGCACCCCGACAACATGATGCTGCCACCCCCCTGCTTCATGGTTGGGATGGTGTTCTTCGGCTTGCAAGACTCCCTCTTTTTCCTCCAAACATAACGATGATCATTATGGCCAAACAGTCCTGTTTTTGTTTCATCAGACCAGAGGACATTTCTCCAAAAAGTACAAACTTTTGTCCCCATGTGCAGTTGCAAACTGTAGTCTGGCTTTTTTCTGGTGGTTTTAGAATAGTCCTTGCTGAGCAGCCTTTCAGGTTATGTCAATATAGGACTCGTTTTACTGTGGATATAGATACTTTTGTACTTGTTTCCTCCTGCATCTTCACAAGGTCCTTTGCTGTTGTTCTGGGATTTATTTGCACTTTTCTCACCAGAGTACGTTCATCTCTAGGAGACAGAATGCGTCTCCTTCCTGAGAGGTATGACGGCTGCGTGGTCCCATGGTGTTTATACTTGCGTACTATTGTTTGTACAGATGAACGTGGTACCTTCAGGCATTTGGAAATTGCGCCCAAGGATGAACTAGACTTGTGGAGGTCTATAATTGTTTTTCTGAGGTCTTGGCTGATATCTTTTGATTTTCCCATGATGTCAAGCAAAGAGGCACTGAGTTTGAAGGTAGGCCTTGAAATACATCCACTGGTACACCTCCAATTGACTCAAATGATGTAACAGTTTTCTTGAGTCGAAGGAGAGGCGGACCAAAACGCAGCGTGGTTATTATTCATGGTTCTTTAATAAAGAAACTATACATGAATAGACAAACAAAACCAGAAATGTGAAAAACCAAAACAGCCCTATCTGGTGGAAACACAGATACAGGAACAATCACCCACAAAACCCAACACCAAACAGGCTACCTAAATATGGTTCCCAATCAGAGACAATGACTAACACCTGCCTCTGATTGAGAACCATATCAGGCCAAACACAGAAACAGACAAACTAGACACACAACATAGAATGCCCACTCAGATCACACTATGACCAAACAAAACATAGAAACATACAAAGCAAACTATGGTCAGGGTGTGTGTGACAAATGATGTCAGTTAGCCTATCAGAAGCTTTTAAATGACATCATTTTCTGGAATTTGCCAAACAGCACTGTCAGCACTGACCCACTGGAATTGTGAAATAATCTGTATGTAAACAATTGTTGGAAAAATTCCATGTGTCATGCACAAAGTAGATGTCCTAACCGACTTGCCAAAACTATAGTTTGCTAACAATACATTTGTGGAGTGGTTGAAAAACTAGTTTTAATGATTCCAACCTAAGTGTATGTAAACTTCCGACATCAACTGTAGTTAATGCAAGGTATTTGTATAATGTAGACTACACATGCAGAACGTGCATGCTAGACATACAATAACTTCCCAGAGGAGTTAGGAGTTATCAAGACAATAACAACGAGGATATATAAACTACTTCAATCAGATCACAAGGGGATCTCCCTTATTAACCAGTTGTAATTGTTGTACTTCATTATTAACCATACATCGTTGTTGAACCTGGTCATGACACAGTAACTGACAGATGCAATTCTATTGCCTTTTGGATAGGCTTGAGTGTCTTGTAAAGGAAAATCAGTCCTCTGTCTGACAGGATAGACAATCTGTGTTATACCAACTACCACCCGATGGGAGCTGTTATCTTAATAGTAGATGTTTGAGAGCCACTTTCATGTTGGGCTGATCTGTGAACTGGCAGCACATTCCCAGGTAGGAGAGGAATATTTCCTCACAGTCTGCATGTAAGTCTGTGAGGAAACATTCAGATCACAATGTGTCTTTTGATTGTCTACACGTGTCGCTAAAGCTGGTTAAAGGCACAGTCAACTTAGTGTATGTAAACTTCTGACCCACTGGAATTGTGAATTATAAGTGAAATAATCTGTCTGTAAACAATTGTTGGAAACATGACTTGTGTCATGCACAAGGTAGATGTCCTAACCGACTTTCCAAAGCTATAGTTTGTCAACAAGAAATTTGTGGAGTGGTTGAAAAAGGAGTTTTAATGTCTCCAACCTAAGTGTATGTAAACTTCCGACTTCAACTGTCAATGATAGGAGCACATCCTTGTGTCGCTCCCTCTTTGAACTATCGGCTGCCCGATTAACAAAATAACATTCTGTGTAACAATAAATCCATAGCACTTACAGCACAATAAAATATATACAAATTCATAGGTCTTTGTGAACTCTTGAAAAATGTAAATATGACAATTTAATTCACACAGTAACATTAATTTTGTTTATTCACGTTGTCATCACGCTGTCTTCACACCTCCCCTGGCATCAGTGACTTTAGGACTTCCATGAGAACATCTCTTCTTAGAGAAGATATGGTATGTGTGAACCTTGTGATAGCCCACAGATTGTCTGCCTCCCAGACAATGTAATAAATTGTCATTCAGTCATTATACTGGGCTTTGCATGCCAGCCAGTCACCTTCTCTCATTCTTACACTACAGCCGTCATTCATGGAAAACAAATGAAAAATCAAAGGGCCTATGCAGAGCATCAACTTTTTGTTGTTGCTGTTTTTACCGATGCCTGGAAAACACAACCAGATTATAATCGAATCAACAATATTTAAATGATAGGAGTGCACCCTTGTGTCTCTCTAACTGAACAGTGCAATAAATATATCAAAATTCATAGCCCTTTACAAACTCTTGAACAATCCAAACACGGCAATTTTATTCACACAGTAAAATTAATTTAACAAAAATTAATAAGCAGGCCTTTCGAATCGACCTGGCCGGGGTATCCTGGAAGGATATTGATCTCATCCCGTCAGTAGAGGATGCCTGGATATTTAAAAAAAATGCCTTCCTAACCATCTTAAATAAACATGCCCCATTCAAGAAATTTAGAACCAGGAACAGATATAGCCCTTGGTTCTCCCCAGACCTGACTGCCCTTAACCAACACAAAAACATCCTATGGCGTTCTGCATTAGCATCGAACAGCCCCCGTGATATGCAGCTGTTCAGGGAAGCTAGAAACCATTATACACAGGCAGTTAGAGAAGCCAAGGCTAGCTTTTTCAAGCAGAAATTTGCTTCCTGCAACACTAACTCAAAAAAGTTCTGGGACACTGTAAAGTCCATGGAGAATAAGAACACCTCCTCCCAGCTGCCCACTGCACTGAAGATAGGAAACACTGTCACCACTGATAAATCCACCGTTATTGAGAATTTCAAGAAGCATTTTTCTACGGCTGGCCATGCTTTCCACCTGGCTACTCCTACCCCGGTCAACAGCACTGCACCCCCAACAGCAACTCGCCCAAGCCGTCCCCATTTCTCCTTCTCCCAAATCCGTTCAGCTGATGTTCTGAAAGAGCTGCAAAATCTGGACCCCTACAAATCAGCCGGGCTAGACAATCTGGACCCTTTCTTTCTAAAATTATCTGCCGAAATTGTTGCCACCCCTATTACTAGCCTGTTCAACCTCTCTTTCGTGTCATCTGAGATTCCCAAAGATTGGAAAGCAGCTGTGGTCATCCCCCTCTTCAAAGGGGGGGACACTCTTGACCCAAACTGCTACAGACCTATATCTATCCTTCAATGCCTTTCTAAGGTCTTCGAAAGCCAAGTCAACAAACAGATTACCGACCATTTCGAATCTCACGATACCTTCTCTGCTATGCAATCTGGTTTCAGAGCTGGTCATGGGTGCACCTCAGCCACGCTCAAGGTCCTAAACGATATCTTAACCTCCATCGATAAGAAACATTACTGTGCAGCCGTATTCATTGATCTGGCCAAGGCTTTCGACTCTGTCAATCACCACATCCTCATCGGCAGACTCGACAGCCTTGGTTTCTCAAATGATTGCCTCGCCTGGTTCACCAACTACTTCTCTGATAGTTCAGTGTGTCAAATCGGAGGGTCTGCTGTACGGACCTCTGGCAGTCTCTATGGGGGTGCCACAGGGTTCAATTCTTGGACCGACTCTCTTCTCTGTATACATCAATGAGGTCGCCCTTGCTGCTGGTGAGTCTCTGATCCACCTCTACGCAGACGACACCATTCTGTATACTTCTGGCCCTTCTTTGGACACTGTGTTAACAACCCTCCAGGCAAGCTTCAATGCCATACAACTATCCTTCCGTGGCCTCCAATTGCTCTTAAATACAAGTAAAACTAAATGCATGCTCTTCAACCGATCGTTACCTGCACCTACCCGCCTGTCCAACATCACTACTCTGGACGGCTCTGACTTAGAATACGTGGACAACTACAAATACTTAGGTGTCTGGTTAGACTGTAAACTCTCCTTCCAGACCCATATCAAACATCTCCAATCCAAAGTAAAATCTAGAATTGGCTTCCTATTTCGCAACAAAGCATCCTTCACTCATGCTGCCAAACATACCCTTGTAAAACTGACCATCCTACCAATCCTCGACTTTGGCGATGTCATTTACAAAATAGCCTCCAATACCCTACTCAACAAATTGGATGCAGTCTATCACAGTGCAATCCATTTTGTCACCAAAGCCCCATATACTACCCACCATTGCGACCTGTACGCTCTCGTTGGCTGGCCCTCGCTTCATACTCGTCGCCAAACCCACTGGCTCCATGTCATCTACAAGACCCTGCTAGGTAAAGTCCCCCCTTATCTCAGCTCGCTGGTCACCATAGCATCTCCCACCTGTAGCACACGCTCCAGCAGGTATATCTCTCTAATCACCCCCAAAACCAATTCTTTCTTTGGCCGCCTCTCCTTCCAGTTCTCTGCTGCCAATGACTGGAACGAACTACAAACATCTCTGAAACTGGAAACACTTATCTCCCTCACTAGCTTTAAGCACAAACTGTCAGAGCAGCTCACAGATTACTGCACCTGTACATAGCCCACCTATGATTTAGCCCAAACAAATACCTCTTTCCCAACTGTATTTTATTTATTTATTTATTTTGCTCCTTTGCACCCCATTATTTGTATTTCTACGTTGCACATTCTTCCATTGCAAAACTACCATTCCAGTGTTTTACTTGCTATATTGTATTTACTTTGCCACCATGGCCTTTTTTGCCTTTACCTCCCTTCTCACCTCATTTGCTCACATCGTATATAGACTTGTTTATACTGTATTATTGACTGTATGTTTGTTTTACTACATGTGTAACTCTGTGTCGTTGTGTCTGTCAAACTGCTTTGCTTTATTTTGGCCAGGTCGCAATTGTAAATGAGAACTTGTTCTCAACTTGGCTACCTGGTTAAATAAAGGTGAAATAAATAAAAAAATAAAAAAATGTAATCTGTCTTTACACCTCTCCTGGCGTCAGTGACCCCAGGACTTCCATGGGAACGCCAGCCAGTGATGAGTATTATCACCGTTTCATCCTTCCACTACAGCAGTCATTTATAGAAAACAAATGAAAAATCAAAGAGCCTGTCATGTCAAATAGTGTCCCCCTGCAAAAAAAGTTTTTGGGTTCCCAGGACTGCCGAAACATTGCAAAAAATACTATCCAAAGATGTTTTGGGATTTAAATTGCAAGCTAATGTTACTTGTTTGCTTACATCAGCTAGGTAGCCATACAGTTTTGTTTAGCTAACATTAGCTAGCTAGCTAATTGTTTTTGTAGCTTTCAGTTTGTATATAACGTTAGCTGCACTTCAATGGCATGCCTTGAGGAGATGTTATTTTATCTTTCCAACCAGGTGAAGTACTATGAAGGCACCGCATGAACAACCATTTTTCAACAACAGTTTTCCATCTAGGTAGTTGGTCATCTATAGGTTGCTAGTTATACATGTAGTTATATGTCTGTCATTTTGAGGTATCTAGCTATAAGTTAACACTAATCAATCAAATGGATAGGTCTAAGCAATTATGGTAATTCCAACTGCCCTTAACTAGGTATCTTTGCTAGACAGACACACAGACAAAGAGAGAGGGGGAAGAGGGAGAAATAAAGGGTGAGAGTGAAAGAGAGAGGTGGGAAAAGCGTGAAAGACCGAGAGACATGGAGGAGAGAAACATAGAAAGTCATTAGTGCAAAATGACTTAGACTTGAGTATTTCAACAACTCTTGTCTTCAAACTTGTCAGGGAATCACATGTACCTACGGGGGAAGGATTGTCAGCCACACAGGAGGGTGATTTTCACTGAGGAGAAGGAGACCATGCTGACCATGCCGAGATGCATGTTGGCCATTTCAGAGTGAAGCACATGATTGCCAAAATCAACATACACTTCTTTTGGCATTGGATTGTCAAGGATATGGACAGCTGGGCAAGTGAAATAACAGTTTGTTTATCGATCACATTCTGAAATTATTATGATTTCAATGAATGTCATATCAGAGAGAAAACTATGTTTCAATTTGTCACATTGTGCTTGAAGGTGAATACCTGTCTAGCCTGATGGCGACCTATTATTTTACCAAGTGGGTGGAGGCAAATACCCATTAAGGTCTGTAAATGAAGATAATGTGCTTAACTCTAAATTCCCTTCTGTAAACCCAAATGAAAAGGGTGCTTGGAACCAAAAATTTATTTTCTTTTGTATGATACCCATCAATGACCAGACAGACTGGCGAGGCTACCTCCAAGGCGATGATGGACATCTTCAACACCCAAGGTTCTCGTACACAACAGCATCGTCCAGGCCTCCAGAGTACTCACTCTATCGCCTGCTGTACGGACGGGAGCCGCAGCTGTTTACTGAGGTAAACAATGCAATTATACATAAAATGATTGCCTATACTGTAGTATAAAAAAAATGTGTGATTGACTTAGTGTTTTTTCATTGCTGTTTTTGTATAACGTACATTGAGATCACTGATACTCCACCTGGTGTGGTGGAAGTTGTCAAACCAGATCAGAACGCCTTCGAGGACCTGAGGAGGATGTGGAGGTTTTTGACCACGTCAAAATTATTGTCTGCTGTTTATTTTCTGGCCTTCCAAGAGATATATAAGAGATGTATTTGTAATAACATGAAATAAAATTGCATTTATTTATTTTATCAATCAAGGTGAGACTGAACATGGACAAGGCTCTTGAGAAAAAGGAGAGCCACACCGAGGAGAATCAATTGGCTTGGAAGAAAGGAAAATGATACCTGGGAAAGCTTGATGCTATTTTTCTCCTCGCTGGGGTCACCATCCGTTAAGGTGAATATAAAATCTCAGATGATTACTATTTGTATTTGCTGCCTCATGGTGGGTGGCATCACCATGCTGTCAGCAGTACCAACACTGGCCCAGTGGTTTCTCCAAATAGTCAATCTCAAGGCTAACCACTGGGTCACATTAAGTAACCGCCACTTCCAGGTAGGTACTGTTAAGGTGAAGGACCATGCCCTACCAACCCCACTGACATAAACAATTTGACGGGTATCCTTTCTTTTCTGTCTTCCATTAACATTATTTCATGTTGAATCAAACATTTAAATTGAATCATTCAATAACTGTATTTTTACATACCTGATCATCCTTGAACCTGTGTGTTTGCTTGTTTACATCTGTCTCCTATCCGGTTCCCTTTACTCTGCTCCTTTTCTCAAGGACCTAGTGGTTCTGCCTAACACCCAGACCTGGATCCACCTGATGTCCTCCATTACCAACCACCCTCCAACTTTTCATTACATCAGCTACTGTTATTGTCATGTTGTCAATATCTGCTAAGAAAGAGCAAGACAAATATCATACTGGCCACATAATGTGAGCTGCACAAATTAGCTAAAAACACTAGCACTGTAAACCCTCAGAACAAAGAGGGCAGCAGCGCCTGGACTTTGCAGTTTCCCTCTTCGAGTCCACCTTCCAAGACTGACTACATGTTGAAAACAAGTGACAGGCTCCCATCCGCGCAGCACCCAAGTGACAAACTCCCATCCGCGCAGCACCCAAGTGACAACCTTCCATCCGCATAGCACCCACCTCCTCTCTATTCCACACACCAGAATTCAGTATTTCAGTCTTTGATTGCCATGTGAGTGAGTGTACAAGAAAATCAGAAAGTAAGTTGACACACATGTACCAACAATATATATTTTTAATGTATTTAAATCTAAAATATTGCTGGATTGGTTTTCACAGATGTTTCATAAGGTGTTCGTTATTGTAAATTGTTACATATCCCTTGATGGTATTTGTTCAACATTATGAATTGTGGTATAATAAGATATTCAACCACAAGGGTGTACTAATGAGGTAGGCTCCCAAAAAATGTCTGCAGCATTGAAGGTCCTCAAGAACAGTGGCCTCCATCATTCTTAAATTTAAGAAGTTTTGAACCACCAAGACTCTTCCCAGAGCTGGCCGCCCGGCCAAACTGAGCAATCGAGGGCGAAGGGCCTTGGTCAGGGAGGTGACCAAGAACCCGATAGTCACTCTGACAGAGCTCCAGAGTTCCTCTGTGGGAATGGGAAAACGTTCCAGAAGGACAACCAAAAAAATGGGGTATTGTGGGTATTAATCCAATTTAATCCATTTTAGAATAAGGCTGTAAATGTAACAAAATGTGGAAAAAGTCAAGGGGTCTGAATACTTTCTGAATGCACTGACTGATATAGTTCCAGTCCTCTAGGGCTGCACTGTCTCTGTTTTTTGTTCTTGGCTAATAGACGAATCAGAGACTGAGTTATAGAGGTGTTTGAGATCTCCCTAGCCAATCATTGACATTAAATGATCAACTACACCCTTTTTACACTACTGGGCCAAACGGAGACAAGTCGAGCTCTACTGGGCAGGCCAGGTTACAGATCCACCATAGTTGCTGGAACCGTACTAGAAACAACAACGTAAAAAATAAAACATCTGAGCCAGGACAGTTTGGTTTGGGTAGGCTTTACAGTGTAAGTCCGGTAAAAGAGTGAGGAAGAAACATGGATTGGAGTTGTACAACTGTGATAAAGGGCCCGTAAAGAGAACTAGGCCTAATCTTTTCTCTTCAATACTGACCATTAAGACATACAAATGTCAGTTAGTGTTACAGTCTCTCACACACACTGCTGATAGGCAGTGGACTGAAATAGGTGCCTGTTCTCATATTGGGTGCCGGTAGAAAATGTGAGGTTTCGGAACTCAGTTCCGGTGTGAAGTCAAGCACTGCTGATGGGACGATTTTCCTAATATTATTTATGGCCTGGCCCTGGTCCTAAAGTAACCCTAGGTTCTATACCCTTTTCGGTGGTGACAAGGAACCAGATAGGTACAGTATTTCTATAGGCAGGGTCACTGCATTGGATATAAAAGCAATCAGTTCTGACAGAAGCAAATTTGGTGGGTTTCTAGACGTTGTACTCATGTTTACCCTTGAGCTAGGCCCCTAAAATTGCTCCAGGGGCACCGCAATGTGGTTGACCGTGGCTTCCAAACCCTTGGGGTGTTTATGTGTGTGTTTCTGTGGAGGTTGGGCTAGGGCAGGGTAGCCAATTCGGGCTCTGGAGAGTTGCAAGGTGTACAGATTTTTGTTGAGGTTGGTGGGCCAGGGGTTGATTTTGGGCTGGGAATCCCTATTTCTCTGTGTCACTTCTGCCATAAACACACAAATGCACACTTACTGATGTAAATAATGTATATGTTCTCTCTCTGTCTTTCCCTGGTTGTTGTTGTTGATTCAGGTTTACATATGTGTCAGATGGAGGCCCTGTGCATCTCCACCTAGAGATGCACCTTCAAATCAAATGTATTTGTCACATACACATGGTTAGCAGAATTTAATGTGAGTGTAGCGAAATGGTTGTGCTTCTTGTTCCGACAATGCAGTAATAACCAACGAGTAATCTAACCTAATAATTCCAAAACTACTACCTTATACACACAAGTGTAAAGGGATAAAGAATATGTACATAAAGATACATGAATGAGTGATGGTACAGAACGGCATAGGCAAGATGCAGTAGATGGTATCGAGTACAGTATATACATATGAGATGAGTAATGTAGAGTATGTAAACAGTGGCATAGTTTAAAGTGGCTAGTGATACATGTATTACATAAAGATGCAGTAGATGATATAGAGTACAGTATATACATATGAGATGAGTAATGTAGGGTATGTAAACATTACATTAAGTAGCATTGTTTAAAGTGGCTAGTGATATATTTTCCATCAATTTCCATCAATTCCCATTATTAAAGTGGGTCCTTCTGTGGCTCAGTTGGTAGAGCATGGTGCTTGTAACGCCAGGGTAGTGGGTTCAATTCCCGGGACCACCCATACGTAGAATGTATGCACACATGACTGTAAGTCGCTTTGGATAAAAGCGTCAGCTAAATGGCATATATTATTATTATTATTATAAAGTGGCTGGAGTTGAGTCAGTGTGTTGGCAGCAGCCACTCAATGTTAGTGGTGGCTGTTTAACAGTCTGATGGCCTTGAGATAGAAGCTGTTTTTCAGTCTCTCAGTCCCTGCTTTGATGCACCTCTACGGACCTCGCCTTCTGGATGATAGCGGGGTCAACAGGCAGTGGCTCGGGTGGTTCTTGTCCTTGATGATCTTTATGGCCTTCCTGTGACATCGGGTGGTGCAGGTTTCCTGGAGGGCAGGTAGTTTGCCCCCGGTGATGCGTTGTGCAGACCTCACTACCCTCTGGAGAGCCTTACGGTTGTGGGCGGAGCAGTTGCCGTACCAGGCGGTGATACAGCCCGCCAGGATGCTCTCAATTGTGCATCTGTAGAAGTTTGTGTGCTTTTGGTGACAAGCCAAATTTCTTCAGCCTCCTGAGGTTGAAGAGGCGCTGCTGCGCCTTCTTCACGATGCTGTCTGTGTGGGTGGACCTATTCAGTTTGTCTGTGATGTGTACGCCGAGGAACTTAACTTACTACCCTCTCCACTACTGTCCCATTGATGTGGATAGAGGGGTGCTCCCTCTGCTGTTTCCTGAAGTCCACAATCATCTCCTTAGTTTTGTTGACGTTGAGTGTGAGGTTATTTTCCTGACACCACACTCCGAGGGCCCTCACCTCCTCCATGTAGGCCGTCTCGTCGTTGTTGGTAATCAAGCCTACCACTGTAGTGTCGTCTGCAAACTTGATGATTGAGCTGGAGGTGTGCGTGGCCACGCAGTCGTGGAGACGCACCAAGAGATGCACCTTCACCACATGGGACAGGTAGGCTGAGAATAATGTACAATGTAGGGAGTACAGTAGATGTACACTTTGCATGTACTGTACAGCAGTGGTGGGCAGTCTCACCCTGCAAGATCTGGTTTATGATTGCAGTATTTAGTAGTGTTCCAGCACAGGCAATACCCAGACTACGGGAAGTTGAGTAGTAGAATCAAGTGTGCTACTGCTTGGCTGGAAAAAAAGCCTGCACTCACACAGGCCCTTGTTGATCACCAGGACTGAATAATTACAGTATGCGTGTACCTGTTGATATCCCACCCCACACCTCTCTCTTTCTTTTTCTACATCTCTCTTACACACACACACATGAAAACGGGAGTTCCCTTTCACAACTTCATCAGCTGGCAGGAGCTGAGCGCAGCAGAACTGATGAGGTCCTGGAACAACTGCACCATGATGGGTCGGTCTGGGGTCACTGGGGTCATACAGTAGTTTAGCAGACCCTAGCTCTAATTATGATAATACAGTTGAGTGGCCTCTATCTTTGGACTTTGATTATTAGTAATGATAACAATAAATAGACTTTCTTTGATTTTGCTAACCCAAACGAAATGTGCCAAATGTGTTGTAACTACCAAAGCAAATAACATTACGTTAAAACATTGATTTGTATTTGCTGTTGTTTGTACTTCATGTCCAGAAATAAGTGCTTCCAGGTGGCAAGCCTATTTTAATTAAGATTGAAATTAAATCTATTTTAATCCCACTTTGTAACACAATAAAATGTGAAGAAATGCAAGGGCTCTAAATACTTATGCAAGGCACTGTATATCTCGTAACGTATGAATTGTGTGTGTATCTTTAAGCTTTATTTATGATAAGGACGGTGGCACACACTCCAGGGAAATTCACATATTTTCTATCTTTTATTTATTTTTAAGTCTAAATCTTAACCAAACAGAAGCCAGATCCCAGCAATTTCGCTATTGTCAAGCACTCTACTCCAAATCCGTATCTTTAAAACAATAGTATGTGTTACGATTGTCAACATGTCAGTAGTGTGTGTTATCATGTTAATTATTCATTTTCACAAGGTTTAGCTTAATCTTAGTCTACTACACACAGTTTTGTCAATCCTATTGATTCATCATTGTTTCTTCTGAAATTCCTCAGGCACGCTGCAAAACAGTAAAGAGGGAATATGAGCAAATTATGAAAGAGAACGTTATTGGACAATGTTGCAGATGAAAACAACCTTTTTAGTTAACATCTGGTGCCATGTATGTTAAAATATATAGTAGTATACTGTATAATATAATATATGCAATTTAGCAGATGTTTTTATCCAAAGCAACTTAATGTCATGCATGCATACATTAAGTATGGGTGGTCCCGGGAATCAAACCCACTATCCTGGCGTAGCAAGCGCCATGATCTACCATTGGAGTCCCTGTCAAATACATTTGTACCTCATCTCTATACAATTCCAGATTTAGTCCATGCCATAGACTACTCTAATGCCAGTTTAATTACTGTGTATCAGGGTAAGGTCATTGCATTTCAATTAGGTCAATCAAGGAAGTAAACTGAAATTACAATTCACATTTTTTCTAATAGAGAAGCAATGAATGTTTGTTTACTTACTGTGTGTGTGCTGGAGTGAATTCCTCTGCTTTCTGCCTTTCTCCATCCTCCCCCAAGTACTGAACACTGGTGAGTCACATGATACTGGTCACATGACTCACATGATGCCCCCAGTCAAGAATGTAGTCAGTCATAAGTGAGAAATCAGTGTAGAAAAAGCCACACAATGGCAGTTAGAATCCAAAAAGAAGAAGAAGAAGAAGTTTCAATCACATATGGTCTATTTGTTCTCCCCTCCTCTCCCTTATATCAAGTTACAGCGATAAATTATTCGATGTTTATTATTATAGTGTCATGTAATACCTATTTATTCGTACATGATCTCCTCTTCACCCTTCTGCTTCACCAGTCACCACTTTGCCTTGACAGATCCCTCTATCTTTGGAGAATTGATCCCTATTATGTCTGTTGTGAGTATCTCATCAATACATCATCATCCCCACATCTTGGAATGAGTCTGTTATCTTTATGGGATTAAGGTAGCTTCGTTTTGTCTGTGTAATCAGCCATGCTAGGTCAGTGGAGCTTCAGGTTATTTTGTGTGTATATCTTTGTGTGTGTATTACCTTTTGTGTGTAAAACTGCTTAATTCTAAGCATAAGCCATTTATTGCGTGTTTATATATACAGGCGAAGATGGAGAGGAAAAAAATAATACATCTATAACTGAGGCTTGAATGCAAAATAAAGATGCTTATTTGGACATCATGGGGCCCAAAGAATCATAGTGCAAGACAGAGCATAAATGAAAGATCTCAGGCCATCCTCAGTGTAAATGGTCAGCACACACACCTGGCTTCTATTTCAAGAACAATTAGATTTGTCAAGCAAGAAAATACATCAGAAAATCTATAAATCAGTACCTGGTACGATCGAATGTATGATCTAGATTATATAGAAAAGCGGACAGAAAAATATAATAAATGATTGCTTTTTCATATAGCATGTGAACATTTCGCCAGAATAAATAACATAGAAGAGTAGGGAGCCTAGAGAGACCACTATGTATATACACACAGGTAATATAAACATGCACTAACTGACTGATACATAAGATGAATGTGGATAGGAGGTGATATTTTGAAGCAGTATAATAGCAATTGATATGTTTGTTACAACGTGGGCATTTGGACATTGGTTTATGGACTCAAGGTAAATATTTAACTGATAAAGACACACTGTGATATTATCTTAGCTGTTGTTGTTAAGCAAAGTATGTGTTTCAATGAACACTTATATTTTCTGCATTAATCACTGGTTGATAGAACCCTTAAAGTGACAGTTCACCCCAAAATCAAAGTTAGTTATACTATTGGATTGCGTCAATTCCATGCCATTTATTTGGGTTTTATGGGTGTTATGTGGGGCTCTACAACAGTCAGTTTTCAGTTTAAGTTTAGGCTTTTTTTAAATGATTTTTTAAACCCTTATTTTACCAGGTAAGTTGACTGAGAACACAGCAGCAACCTGGGGAATAGTTACAACGGAGAGGGGGGTGGGGGTGAATGAGCCATTGGAAGCTGGGGAGGATTAGGTGGTACAGTGGCTTTCAAAAGTATTCACCCCCTTGGCATTTTTCCTATTTTGTTGCCTTACAACCTGGAATTTAAAAAAAAAATTGGGGGGGGGGGTGGCGTTTGTATCATTTGATCTACACAACATACCTACCACTTTGAAGATGCAAAATATGTTTTATTGTGAAACAAACAAAAAATAAGATAACTTGAGCGTGCATAACTATTCATCCCCGCCCGCCCCCCAAATTCAATACTTTGTAGAGACACTTTTTGCAGCAATTACAATTGCAAGTGTCCCTATAAGCTTGGCACATCTAGCCACTGGGATTTTTCCTCATTCTTCAAGGCAAAATTGCTCCAGCTCTTTCAAGTTGGATGGGTTCCGCTGGTGTACAGCAATCTTTAAATCATACCACAGATTCACAGTTGGATTGAGGTCTGGGTTTTGACTAGGCCATTCCAAGACATTTACATGTTTCCCCTTAAACCACTCAAGTGTTGCTTTAGCAGTATGCTTAGGGTCATTGTTCTGCTGGAAGGTGAACTCCCATCCCAGTCTCAAATCTCTGGAAGACTGAAACAGGTTTTCCTCAAGAATGGCCATGTATTTAACTCCATCCATCATTCCTTTAATTCTGACCAGTGTCCACATGATGCTGCCACCGCCATGCTTCACTGGGGCGGGATGGTGTTCTCGGGGTGATGGGAGGTGTTGAGTTTGCGCCAGACATAGTGTTTTCCTTGATGGCCAAAACTCTCAATTTCAGTCACATCTGGCCAGAGTACCCTTTTCCATATGTTCGGGGAGTCTCCCACATGTCTTTTGTCGAACACCAAATGTGTTTGCTTATTTTTTTCTTTAAGCAATGGCTTTTTTTCTGGACACTCTTCCATTAAGCCCAGCACTGCAGAGTGTACGGCTTAAAGTGGTCCTATGGACAGATACTCCAATCTCCGCTGTGGAGCTTTGCAGCTCCTTCAGGGTTATCTTTGGTCTCTTTGTTGCCTCTCTGATTATTTCCCTCCTTGCCTGGTCTGTGAGTTTTGGTGGGCAGCCCTCTCTTGGCAGGTTTGTTGTGGTGCCTTATTCTTTCTATTTTTTTATATTGGATTTAATGGTGCTCCGTGGGATGTTCGAAGTTTCTGATATTTTTTTATAACCCAACCCTGATCTGTACTTTTCCACACCTTTGTTCCTAACCTGTTTGGAGAGCTCCTTGGTCTTCATGGTGCCGCTTACTTGGTGGTGCCCTTTGCTTAATCGTGTTGCAGACTCTGGGGCGTTTCTGAACAGGTGTATATATACTGAGATCATGTGACAGATCATGTGACACTTAGATTGCACACAGATTGACTTTATTTAACTAATTATGTGACTGAAGCGAATTGGTTGCACCAGATCTCATTTGGGGGCTTCATAGCAAAGGGGGTGAATACATATGCACTTTTCTGTTTAGATTTTTTTTTTAACATTTCACTTCACCAATTTGGACTATTTTGTGTATGTCCATTACATGAAATACAAATAAAAGTCCATTTAAATTACAGGTTGTAATGCAACAAAATAGGAAAAACACCAAGAGGGATGAATAATTTTGCAAGGCACTGTACTTATCAACCATCAGTGAGATGGATGTTCTATACAGAGGCCTTCCATTCTTGGTGCTGTTGCACCTACAGTGCCTTGCAAAAGTATTCATTTCAGGCTTCAAACATAAAGATATAAAACTGTATTTTTTTGTGAAGAATCAACAACAAGTGGGACACAATCATGAAGTGGAACGACATTTATTGGATATTTCTAACTTTTTTAACAAATCAAAAACTGAAAAATTGGGCGTGCAAAATTATTCAGCCCCTTTACTGTCAGTGCAGCAAACTCTCTCCAGAAGTTCAGTGAGGATCTCTGAATGATCCAATGTTGACCTAAATGACTAATGATGATAAATACAATCCACCTGTGTGTAAATGCACCTGCACTGTGATAGTCTCAGAGGTCTGTTAAAACCGCAGAGAGCATCATGAAGAACAAGGAACACACCAGGCAGGTCCGAGATACTGTTGTGAAGAAGTTTAAAGCCGGATTTGGATAAAAAAACATTTCCCAAGCTTTAAACATTCCAAGGAGCACTGTGCAAGCGATAATATTGAAATGGAAGGAGTATCAGACCACTGCAAATCTACCAAGACCTGGCCGTCCCTCTAAACTTTCAGCTCATACAAGGAGAAGACTGATCAGAGATGCAGCCAAGAGGCCCATGATCACTCTGGATGAACTGCAGAGATCTACAGCTGAGGTGGGAGACTCTGTCCATAGGACAACAATCAGTCGTATATTGCACAAATCTGGCCTTTATGGAAGAGTGGCAAGAAGAAAGACATTTCTTAAAGATATCCATAAAAAGTGTTGTTTAAAGTTTGCCACAAGCCACCTGGGAGACATACCAAACATGTGGAAGAAGGTGCTCTGGTCAGATGAAACCAAAATTGAACTTTTTGGCAACAATGCAAAACGTTATGTTTGGCGTAAAAGCAACACAGCTCATCACTCTGAACACACCATCCCCACTGTCAAACATGGTGGTGGCAGCATCATGGTTTGTGCCTGCTTTTCTTCAGCAGGGACAGGGAAGATGGTTAAAATTGATGGGAAGATGGATGGAGCCAAATACAGGACCATTCTGGAAGAAAACCTGATGGAGTCTGCAAAAGACCTGAGACTGGGACGGAGATTTGTCTTCCAACAAGACAATGATCCAAAACATAAAGCAAAATCTACATGGAATGGTTCAAAAATAAACATATCCAGGTGTTAGAATGGCCAAGTCAAAGTCCAGACCTGAATCCAATAGAGAATCTGTGGAAAGAACTGAAAACTGCTGTTCACAAATGCTCTCCATCCAACCTCACTGAGCTCGAGCTGTTTTGCAAGGAGAATGGGAAAAAATTTCAGTCTCTCGATGTGCAAAACTGATAGAGACATACCCCAAGCGACTTACAGCTGTAATCGCAGCAAAGGTGGCGCTACAAAGTATTAACTTAAGGGGGCTGAATAATTTTGCACACCCAATTTTTCAGTTTTTGATTTGTTAAAAAAGTTTGAAATATCCAATAAATGTCGTTCCACTTCATGATTGTGTCCCACTTGTTGTTGATTCTTCACAAAAAAAATACAGTTTTATATCTTTATGTTTGAAGCCTGAAATGTGGCAAAAGGTCGCAAAGTTCAAGGGGGCCGAATACTTTCGCAAGGCACTGTAATTGAAGCCTTATGTTGTAAATGCTAGCTTTCAGCTTGCTTGTGTATACGGTTGTATACCACAGTTGAAATTCTGTGTTACACTGTTGGGTAATTATATTCTGTTGCATCCTGTGGTGGATACAAAGATGTCCCAGGGACTCATCTGAACTAAGTTAAATGATGAGTTATCCAACTCTTTGGACTCTTTGGTACAGCCTCTCCCATAGATCGTTTGGTGACCCTTTACGAAAACGAAAAAGAACATTGGGTTGCGGATGTAACCTTGGTTCTCTGAGTAGAGTAACGGGTCGCCAAGCTTTCATCTCGTTCCACCACCTCCTTGGAGTTTGAGTGAAGTAATGGATCGTATGTCATGCCACACCACCTTTAATAGTGACAGGTCATGTGGGTACACTAAGGGTGTGGCGTGACTGTAAACATGTTTGATATTAAGCATCTCAATCACGTTCCCATAGGTCTTTTGGCAGTCCGTGGATTGCCATTGCAATGGACAGATGAATTGTGAACAAATGAACTGTATTCTTGCTATCATTTTGCTGGTATGAGAAAGAGGGGAAACTAATTGGGCACAAAGAGAAGGGCTCTGCAGACTACGAAAGGATTGTGTGTGATGTGGAATACTCATACACTGTACTGCTCTCTGTACTAATTTCTTGCATCAATACACACAGTTCTCACACTATCTTCTTGCATAATCTCCCCCTACACAGAAGCACCCACTTGCCATCTCCCAGTCTTTCTCACACACGCACACACCACCTATTCTAACACGTATTCACAGTTTCTCATTTCTCTACCTTTGCACTTCCTCTCTCTCACTCTCTTGCTCACTCACTCAGTCACTCACACACACTCTCTATCTCTCTCTCTCTCTTGCTCTCTATCCTTTCTCTCTCACACACATGCACACTCACAGAGAGAGAGAGAAAGAGAGAGAGAGAGAGGTCCTGTTTGCCTGTGGGCTTGGCAGTGGGCTGATTTCACAAGGGAAATGTGTTCGAATGAGATAGAGACGGGCCTGGCCTATGAATCAACACACTTTGTGCTCACACCAATCAGACTATGGCAAAACATATTTATTGTGTGTGAATGCATTTGCTTAAGTGTGTATTTCGTGTACTTCTAACAGACCTAGTGTGTCTGTCATTTTGATATAAAAAATGTGTGGGTGTGTATGTGTGTGTATGTTTGTGATTGTGTGGGTATGTGTGTTGTATTGTACAGACTCTTAGAAAAAAAACATTACTTATAGAATCAAAAAGGGTTCTATATCACTTGCTTCATGTATGGAACCCCAAAAAGTTATATATAAAACTATTTTATAGAGTTCTTTATAACTCAGTCAATATTCACATCATAAGAAGGAATTACCCTTGACCATGACCACACATTTGGGAAAATAAACATTCTTTCCCATTGAACCTATTGTAAAAGAGCCAACTTCGTTGTCGATTTTTAGTTATACAGAAATAACAAAACAATGCCTGAAAAGCTACGGTGTTGTTCAATGTACATGTAACCAAGTCCAAAACCCTATGGTTCTCAATGCTCCCACGTAGGAAAAAAGAGCCTGTGAGTAGAGCCCTGTGGCAGGCTATTCGGTGTGGGAGAGTGGGAAATGAGTGGACCTGGTGTCCAAATAGCTACTGTATGGAAAATATTTCATCACAGGTATGACATATAACTTGTTTAGTAAAGTCGTAACTTCACTCACTACTTGTAACTGTATAGTCTGTTTGTTTGTGTTTGTCTTGGCTGGCTTAATGTTCCGGTCGGTACTAGCACTCACTCGCTCATGTCAATCTTTGTACCTATTCTGTCTGTCTGAGTATGGGTTGTTGCCTGGCTTGTTCCTGAGAAGAAGAAGAACATCTCCAGAAGTAAGCATGAGTTAATTTGCCAAAATGAAGACCTGCAGACACATCACATTTGGGAAGTATTCAGACCGCTTGACCTTTTCCACATTTTGTTACATTACAGCCTTATTCTAAAATCGATTAAATTCATTTTTTCTTCATCAATCTACACACAATACCCAATAATGACATAGCGAAAACTGGTTTTTAGAAATGTTTACAAATTTATATAATTCTGACTCCATTCTGAAATACTGAAATACAAGTAATAATTAGCTAATTGCCAATGTCACGATGGGTCTTTAGCTCTATTTGGCATATTTCATAATAAAAAAAAACATTTATTTATAAGAGTTAGCTAGCTAGCTTGTAAAGTGTCTCATTAAGTAGGCTAGCTAGCTCACAAACGGTGCTCAAATTCTAATTAAACCTTATCTAGCCTATGTCACACCCTGACCATAGTTTGCTTTGTATGTTTGTATGTTTTGTTTGGTCAGGGTGTGATCTGAGTGGGCTTTCTATGTTGGATGTCTAGTTTGTCTGTTTCTGTCTTTGGGCCTGATATGGTTCTCAATAAGAGGCAGGTGTTAGTCATTGTCTCTGATTGGGAACCATATTTAGGTAGCCTGTTTTGTGTTGGGTTTTGTGGGTGGTTGTCTCCTGTGTCAGTGTTTGTACCACACGGGACTGTTTCGGGTTTTCACGTTTCTTGTTTTGTAGTTTATTCATGTATAGTTTCATTATTAAAGAACCATGAATTATAACCACGCTGCATTTTGGTCCGCCTCTCCTTCCCAGGAATAATCCCGTTACAGCCTAGCTATAGTTTATCAGACTTTGGCTTCATATATTTGAATTAAATAATCCATTTTGCTTACCTTAATAAATTGAAGGTAAGCAAAAGTATGTGCTTATTGGTACACTATTTGCAAGTTCAACCATCGTCCTGCATCGTCATGCAGGAATGGCAGTTGTTTTTTTAATCAGAATGGCAGTTGTTTTTTTAATCAGAATGGCAGTTCAATTTTGAATGGCTCAAAGGGTTTTATATATACAAAAAGTTTTTATCTAAAAGTGTAAGATTTTAATAAACACATGATTTCCTTTTGTTTCTAGCTAGCATTTAGCTTGCAACAGCCAAGTTTGTATGAAGCTTGCTGTTTGCCACTCCAACCTCGGAGTTAACTGTAATTTCAGAGTTTGATGTGACTGGGTTTGTTTTTATTAGCTATTGTTAAAATCTACATTACACTCTGGGTTAGGGATAGAACCCTCAAGGTTCTATGCCTTCACCGGGTACATACTGTATATATAACCTTTTTTAGCAAAGGGTTATTTAATGATTGTCCAATGAACTGAAAGGTTATACATAGAACACCAAAGAGTGTACTATATGCTGTATAGTATGAACAAGTTCTGGTGGAACTGCAACAAATTCATTCTGACAGCAGGAACTGAATGGATTTCAACCTCCACTCCAGCCCCTCCCACGGTCCTATCTATCCACCAAACACTAAATCAATGGATGTTATATAACTCTCTCTCTTTCTCTCTCTCTCACACACACACACACATACACAAACTGTGCTCTGTCATTGTGCATCAATGCGTGCGTGGGTGTTGTGTGTGGGGCTTTAGGTGATTATTTCTATAGCTTTACTTCACTCTCCCTCGGGTCCACAAATCCTATGTTTTGAGGAAATTCTGTATTCTCTCTTTCTATCATCTTTCTCTCCCTCTTGCTCAGTTTGCTGGCATTGCATTTCAGTGATGCTGTACCTCCATGGCAACCACGATTGTTAAAAGCCCAAAATATCTGTTGAGCTAATTATATCATGGGTGGGTCTAATCCTGAATGCTGATTGGTTAAAACCGCATTCCAGCCTGTGTCTATTCCACAAGTTACCACCGACCTAAATCTATTATGTTAAAATACCTATTTACTCTGTTCCATCTGACTGTGCAATCCACTGTCTCATCAGCCCAGCCAAGCAATTTATAAACTTGATTTACAATTTAAACAATGCAGTTAAGAAAAAATAAGTGTTAAGGAAAAAATAGATAAATAAAAAATAACAGTAACATATAACTAAAGAGCAGCAACATAACAATAGCGAAGCTATATACAGGAGGTACAGGTACAGAGTTAATGTGTGGGGGCACCGGTTAGTCAAGGTAATTGAGATAATATGTACATGTAGATAGAGTTAAAGTGACTATGCATAGATAATAAACAAAGAATAGCAGCAGCATAAAAGAGGGGGGGGGGTGCAATGCAAATAGTCTAGGTAGCCATTTGATTAGCTGTTCAGGAGTCTTATGGCTTGGGGGTAGAAGCTGTTAAGAGGTCTTTTGGACCTAGACTTGGCACTCCGGTACTGCTTGCCGTGTGGTAACAGAGAGAACAGTCTATGACTAGGACATTATCCCAGAAATCGGCCATGGAAAGCGTGATCCCACAGTCACCTGGAACAGCTGATGCTCTCATTCATGTTTCAGTGTTTACTTGCCTCGAAGCGAGCTTAGAAGTAATTTAGCTTGTGTGGTAGGCTCGTGTCACTGGGCAGCTCATGGCTGTGCTTCCCTTTGTAGTCTGTAATAGTTTGCAAGCCTTGCCACATCCAACGAGCATCGGAGACAGTGTAGTACGATTCAATCTTAGACCTGTATTGACACTTTGCCTGTTTGATGGTTCGTCTGAGGGAAAAGCGGGATTTCTAAGAAGCTTCCAGGTTAGAGTCCTGTTACTTGAATGTGGCAGCTCTCAGTGCGGATGTTGCCAGTAATCCATGGCTTCTGGTTGGGGTATGTACGTACAGTCACTGTGGGGATGATGTCATAGATGCATTTACTGATGAAGACAGTGACTGATGTGATGTACTACTCAATGCCATCAGAAGAATCACGGAACAAATTTCAGTCTGTGCTAGCAAAACAGCCCTGTAGCTTAGCATCTGCTTCATCTGACCACTTTTTTATTGACCGAGTCACTGGTGCGTCCTGCTTTAATTTTTGCTTGTAAGCAGGAATCAGCAGGATAGAATTATGATCAGATTTTCCAAATGGAGGGCGAAGAATAGCTTTGTACTCATCTCTGTGTGTGGAGTAAAGGTGGTCTAGAGTTTTTTTTCCCTCTGGTTGCACATTTAACATGCTGGTAGAAATGAGATAAAACTGATTTAAGTTTCCATGGCCACTAGGAGTGCCACCTCTGGATTTTACCTTTATCTAACCAGGCAAGTCAGTTAAGAACATATTCTTATTTTCAATGACGGCCTGGGAACAGTGGGTTAACTGCCTGTTCAGGGGCAGAATGACAGATTTGTACCTTACCTCAGGGGTTTGAACTCGCAACCTTCCGGTTACTAGTCCAACGCTCTAACCACTAGGCTACGCTGCGCAGATGGGTGTCTTCCTGTTTGCTTATGGCTGTAAACAGCTCATTGAGTGTGGTCTTCGTGCCAGCATCTGTTTGTGGTGGTAAATAGACAGCTACGAAGAATATAGATGAAAACTCTCTTGGTAAAATAGTTTGGTCTAACGCTTATCATGAGGTACACTACCTCAGGAGAGCAAAACCTTGAGACTTCCTTAGATTACGTGCACCAGCTGTTGTTAACAAATATACATAGACCGTCGTCCCTGTTCTATCCTGCCAAAAAAATATGAAACCCGCCAGCTGTATGTTATTCATGTCGTCATTCAACCACGACTCTGTGAAACATAAGACATTACAGTTTTTAATGTCCCGTTGGTAAGATATATGTGCTCGTAGTTTGTCTATTTTATTTTCCAGTGATTGAACGTTGGCTAATAGTATCAACGGTAAAGCCAGATTACCCACTCGCCGTCGGATCCTTACAAGGCATCCAGATCTACACTACCGTTCAAAAGTTTGGGGTCACTTTAGAAATGTCCTTGTTTTTGTACATTAAAATAACATCAAATTGATCAGAGTTGCCTCTTCACTGTTGATGTTGAGACCGAAGTAAGAATCTAAATAAACTCAGCAAAAAAATAAACGTCCCTTCTTCAGGACCCTGTCTTTCAAAGATCATTCATAAAAATCCAAATAACTTCACAGATCTTCATTGTAAAGGGTTTGAACACTGTTTCCCATGCTTGTTCAATGAACTATAAACAATGAATGAACATGCACCTGTGGAACAGTCGTTAAGACAACAACTGCTCACAGACTGTGGGCAACTAAGCTCAAGTTATGAAAACTTAGGACACTAAAGAGGCCTTTCTACTGACTCTTAAAAACACCAAAGGAAAGATGCCCAGGGTCCCTGCTCATCTGCATGAACGTGCCTTAGGCATGCTGCAAGGAGGCATGAGGACTGCCGATGTGGCCAGGGCAATAAATTGCAATGTCCGTACTGTGATACCCCTAAGACAGCGCTACAGGGAGACAGGATGGACAGCTGATCGTCCTCACAGTGGCAGACCACGTGTAACAACACCTGCACAGGATTGGTGCATCCAAACATCACAACTGCAGGTAAGGGACAGGATGGCAACAACAACTGCCCGAGTTACACCAGGAACGAACAATCCCTCCATGAGTGATCAGACTGTCCGCAATAGGCTAAGAGAGGCTGAACTGATGGCTTGTGGGCCTGTTGTAAGGCAGGTCCTCACCAGACATCACCGGCAACAGTGTTGCCTATGGGCACAAACCCATCGTCGCTGACCAGACAGGACTGGCAAAAAGTGCTCTTCACTGACAAGTCGCAGTTTTGTCTCACCAGGGGTGATGGTCGGATTAACGTTTATCGTTGAAGGAATGAGCGTTACACCGAGGCCTGTACTCTGGAGCGGGATCGATTTGGAGGTGGAGGGTTCATCATGGTCTGGGGTGGTGTGTCACAGCATCATCGGACTGAGGTTGTTGTCATTGCAGGCAATCTAAACGCTGTGCGTTACAGGGAAGACATCCTCCTCCCTCCAGCATAACAATGCCACCAACCATACTGCTCGTTCTGTGAGTGATTTCCTACAAGACAGAAATGGCAGTGTTCTGCCATGACCAGCGAAGAGCCCGGATCTCAATCCCATTGAGAAGGTCTGGGACCTGTTGGATCAGAGGGTGAGGGCGAGGACCATTCCCCCCAGAAATGTCCGGGAACTTTATCTCTCAGTTGTTGAATCTTGTTATGTTCATACAAATATTTACACATGTTAAGTTTCCTGAAAATAAACGCAGTTGACAGTGAGAGGACGTTTCTTTTTTCCCGAGTTTATTAGCTAGATATTAGGGCTATAGTTTAAATATTTACCTGACAAAGTGCAATAAAAACTTTAACAGATTATGAAATGGCATATCAGTCTGTTCCTCCATGCCGTGCTCTGTTGTCCCCACACATGCAACACTCAACTATTTCAAAGGCCTAGGGCTACGTTTTTAGACAATAAAATAATTCTCCCTGGGCTACAACACCAGTGCAATGAGAAATATATTATTGTTATCAAGTGAATACACACTTACTGTCTACTATGCTGTAAACTGCAGTGATGTAGGCTAGTTTGATTAACTGCTAGAACTTCCTGTTTTGTTTCATGCCGAAATAACTGCATACAGCCTAGTCTTGATTTTGCAACCATCTGCATAAGTTTGTGTCTATTCTCGA
Source organism: Oncorhynchus keta (assembly GCF_023373465.1). Classification (NCBI taxonomy): domain Eukaryota; kingdom Metazoa; phylum Chordata; class Actinopteri; order Salmoniformes; family Salmonidae; genus Oncorhynchus; species Oncorhynchus keta. The sequence continues at coordinate 39,350,788 of NC_068443.1, forward strand.
CAGTTTAGAAGGTCCATAAAGGTACATTAGCAGGCCACTCATATGGTGTATTTAGTCAGTATGTAGCCTATTGGTGTTAAGATAGGCCTACTATAGGAACATATGGGCTTCTCCTTTCCAACTCCCCACCCGTTCTTTATGCTGTAGTCTATTTTACTTTCAGGAAGCAAGATCAATCGTGCTGTCTCACCTAATAGGCCATTAGTAAAGAAAATAAGTTAAAATAAGTGTCCTACAAGCTTTTGTAGTTTGGCTTTTCCTGGGACTACACAATATTGATTAGGAATAGCCGAGGCAGCAGAAAGGCCAGGTGCATAATTGTGCAACAGAACAACGAGGACAAGCTCAAGATATAGTTAGAAGCGTACGCATATTACCCTATAATTCCTCAACTCAATTTTGGGATTATTACCGCAGTGAATATATCCAGTCAATTTACACAGCGAAAGAAACAAATGTGATCAGATAGTCTAACGAAATCATAGGTAACCTACTGTGAGCTCCCGAGTTTGCGCTCCCAGACCCCGGGCACACTACTCGAAAAGCTACCTACCCTATTGATTCCGTTTTTTAGGGACAAGGAATGTATCCTTCCTAGGCTACAACAACACAATATAAGGAATAATGTCATTATTTTTTTCAAGTAAGTACAAAACTCTAGGTTCGCAAAGCAAATAAAGTTGAATGGATACTCAATGTGTGTGTGTGTGTGTGTCAGTTCAATAAAGTAAATTCAATAAAGTTGAATGAATAGTCAGTGGATGTGTGTGCGCGCGGGGGGGCTCCTAACAACACTGGTTGTGACACACTTCAGTATTATTTTATTTTAATTGCAAATTCAGCATGAATCTTTCTGAATTTGAAATAAGTGGGTAACTTTGATTAAATAACACTGGAAAGAATGTGTTGTCTCTTATGGTTGCCAGACACACACACACCAGAGAGCAGGTTGATGCTCATTGTCAGCACAACTCACACATATTTTTTCCATGTAGTCTGACTGAATAGGCTCCATGATAGGTGTGCTAGGCTACCACAGTCGGAATTCATAAATAGCCTATTACTGTATGGAAAGCCTATTGTCAACACCATAATCTCTAGATATTTCCAGTTTGCATTTTATTTGTTCGGTACCCCATATTCTCAAATTTTCTCAGGTCATGATAAATGGATAAATCCAGCGTTATTATAGCGTCTTGTTTAGTGTCTTGGCTATCTAGGCTTCTCTGTCCAAGCCGCTCTTTTATCATGACTATTTTACTGTAGCCGCAGCGCTTTGAGTAGCGGAGCGAGGCTTCCGCTAGTGGCAGAAAACGTCACAGATTTTTCAACAAAAAAAATCAACAAGAGCATCATTGCTTCACTGTGCCGCCCATTCCATTCCAACAATTGACCCAACCACATACCGCCTACATCCCTGATTTCGCCTCATACCATTGCCCGGTGTTCCTCGTATTTGTAAAGAAAAAGGCATCCCAAAATTTCCACAATGGCAAGTAATGAAGACAAACCGGCGGCGAAAGAGGATGAGAATGCTGGAAGCTGGAAAGATTCTATCTTCAACCCAAGGACCGGAGAGTTTTGTGGGCGCACAGCGAAGAGCTGGGGTAAGAAAACCTGGACCGGGGCTGGGGCATAGCCCACTGTCTGAAACCATTTCTATTTGATTTGTATTAATATAATTGCTGGCTATTCGATTTGTGATGTGCATATTGTCACAGCCTAATATCGGATAGTAATATTATATTATATCCACCCATTCATTCATAGTCTCTATCACTGCGAGGCAGTGGTGGCCTGATAGTGTGACAATGAATCTATTTCTGTCTCGTTGGTTTTGAAGCATCATATTGTCAGCCTCATGATGTGTGTGTGCGCGCGCATACGTGTGTGCATGGTGCGTGTGTGTGACACTTTGTACATTTCAGCACTGATTAGCTCAAGACAGATGAATAGGACAAGCCCACTTTTAAGCATAATAATTAGAAACCAAAATCAGTGTATTTCCATTGAGACCACAAATAGACATATAGTCTACAACTCAAATACACGGTGTATGATATATAAGGTGAGCTATACCTTGTCTATGCCTTTTTCGGTAACCCCCCAAATTGGAATTATAAACTATATGCAAATTATATTCATTCAGATTAGATCATACATTAAATGAATGTGCCCTTTTCACAACAAATTGATCAGAAATCATCAATATCTGCCCTGTAGTGTATCGTACTACATCAGTAGTATGCAAAAAAAAAAACCTGCAGTGTGTGCTTGTGTGTGTGCACGTGTATGTGCATGTGAATCCTCTGGAACAGACCAATTTATGGCTAACAACCAGCTAGCATGATTATGTAAAGACCTTGATGTTAACACCTTCACTGGTGTTACTAGTGAGATATACCACTGACACACACAGATAATATGAAAGTATTCACATTTATGGAATTTAAATCATCAATTTATAGCAGTAATCTATGGTTACTTTGAAGATGGTGAGCAAGCTCAGCTAAATCCATGCGAGCTAGCAGCTAGCAGTAAGACCCTGTGTGGTGCTGCGCAGTGGGATGCTCCTCTCCTCTCTCACTCTGTCCCAACATCTCCTCCCTCTATGGCTGCATGGCTTCCCACATTAGCATGCTTGTCAAGGTCAAATGGGTTTCCCCCTTGATCAAGATGCAGGTGCATGATGGGAATGTGTTGGAGGAGAGTGGAGGGAGGGGGAGGTAGGACAGGGCAGGCAAATATTTTGGAAATCCTCCATTCTCTGCTGGCTATATGAGAGGTATAGGCTGGAGGCCTGTAGTGTGTGGTGAACAACCTGATTGTCTGTTTGCATGGTAGTCCCAGTTCTTATGTTATAGCCCATGTTGTTCAATGGATTCATATGAATTGCTTACATCCATTGTAACATTATATGGTCTCTACAATAGACATTAATATGCATTAACATGCAGTTATGCAGGATTTGAATTATGTACCAATTCTTGGGGATGGGCTGGATCGAAATACACTGAGTATACCAAACTTTAGGACTACTATACCCTGTTCAAAGGCCCTTACATCTTTTGTCTTGCCCATCACCCTCTGAATGGCACACATACACAATCCATGTCTCAATTGTCTCAAGGCTTAAAACTCCTTCCTTAACCTGTCTCCTCCCCTTCATCTACACAGATTGAAGTGGATTTAACAAGTGACATCAATAAGGAATCATAGTTTTCCCCTGGATTCACCTGGTCTATCTATGTCATGGGAAGATGTTTTGTATAGTCAGTATATATTTCTAAAGCTTATGGGTTGCCCAATGCCCAGCACCGAGCACTCATGGGCAGCCCTGTCATTTGATGAGGCTTCAGACATGGACCTCTCAGTCAAAATTCTAGGCTGTTCTGTCATCTTTGATCATTCTGCCTATCATCATAAGAAAACAAAATGCATACCTTTGCTCAACAAAATGTTGAGGCTGGAAATTGGTCCTTATCTCTCCTTTCCTACTTATCCAGTTATTTACATGGAAAGCTGTCCTTATTGAAACGTCTACATTTACATGGATGAATGATCTAAATACACATTGATATGCTACTATGGCAGAGGCAGTTCACCAAACGACCCTCGTCTGATCAGGTGTGTAGACCTAGCTTTTAGCTCGGAGGGATAACATAGTCTGGAATCGTGCTAATCTCTCTCTCTCTCTCGATCAATCTCTCTCGATTGATCTCTCGCTTTCTCTCTACAGGCCTCATTCTCCTGTTCTACCTGGTGTTCTATGCGTTCCTGGCTGGAATGTTCGTCCTCACCATTTGGGTCATGCTGCTGACACTGGACGACTATGTGCCAAAGTACCGCGACCGGGTGCCACACCCAGGTGAGTAGCACCACAGGGAGATGATTTATTCAATCAATCAACCAACCAACCGAATAAATCAACCAATCAGTCAATTGGGTCAGATTCGGCAGATTATTTATTATTGGGATTTTATTTGCGTACAAGGACATTCTGAGGGAAAACGGAACTGAAATATCCAAGAATTGTTGTATTTTGTTGATTTTGAGCACACGCTTTGTCGGTTAGGACAGGTAGTTAGCATTTTTTCAATCCTGAGAATCCTGTGGACTACGATTGGTCAATATTGCCCAGCACTATATACAGCCACTGTTGAATGATGAGATTTCTGGTTTGAACTCTAATAGTAATGGCCAAACTCTTTATATACTGTCTGTTTGGCAACACTTTATTTAAAGGGTACCTATAGAAGGATGAATGTGTTTTGTATGGGTTATGAATGTGTCATGTATTGGTTATGAATGTGTTATGTATGGGTTATGAATGTGTCATGTATTGGTTATGAATGTGTTATGTATGGGTTATGAATGTGTTATGTATGGGTTATGAATGTGTTATGTATGGGTTATGAATGTGTTATGTATGGGTTATGAAAGTGTTATGTATGGGTTATGAATGTGTTTTGTATGGGTTATGAAAGTGTTATGTATGGGTTATGAATGTGGTATGTATGGGTTATGAAAGTGTTATGTATGGGTTATGAATGTGTTATGAAGCCCTAATGTAGGTTTTCTTTAAATTAAGGGTTACTGTTTGTTTCTGGGTTTACCACACAACATTGGTGACCCTGATTTATTTGTCAGTAGATTTAACTATGTTTTACCAGGTATTTTTGATGAAGGTAGTCGTGATCTCATACTCTACTCTCTCTGTTTCTTAGGGTTGGTCATCCGGCCCAAGCAATTGGACATGCTGTTTAACAGATCTCAACCTCTCCAGTTTGCCCAGTATGTCCAGACCTTAGAGTCTTTCCTGCAACGTGAGTATGGTTCTAGTTGTCTCCTTGCCAAATCTGTGCCCTTTTCTCTCTCTCTCTCTCTCTCTCTCTCTCTCTCTCTCTCTCTCTCTCTCTCTCTCTCTCTCTCTCTCTCTCTCTCTCTCTCTCTCTCTCTCTCTCTCTCTCTCTCTCTCTCTCTCTCTCTCTTCTCTCTCTTTGTACTTTTCAATCATGCTTTATTGGCATATCTATGAAATACAATGTTGCATTATGGGTCTTTCCAAAAAATGAGTGCCTTTTGAGCCCCTTTGACATTTTAAGTAGAACTTAATAAACTTAATCAATTCAATAATATGAATAAAGATGATAAAGTGCCCAAATGGAGCATTTTGACATCATCTAGGAAGATTTTAACCCACTTAACCCCATCATTTCTTCAACTTTTCACCATCATTGTAAAGCCTTAATTATTTTGTTGCTTTGACAAAGTCATTTCTGAAGATGATTATTTCTTTAATGTGATTAGGGATTCATTTCAAGGGCAAAAACAACAATCCTTCCCTCATTTTACGGTCTTCCCTGTTACGTGACCTCACATTTTAATATGGTGAAACTATTCCTTTTTAAATATTTTTTTCAAAAGAAACATTAAAATAGTCAAACCGTTGTGCAAAAGCAGCTGGTTACTGTTGCCCATAGATAGACACAGGCCCTAAATGTTTTCACAATGAACTTTTTTTTGTTACGCTTGCATTCAATTGCCCATCCCGCACAACAAGCTACTGAATATTTCCACACTACGAGGTTGGAATGATACTGTGAAATTGATGATGATCATGCCCTTTTTGTGTAAGACCTGTTTGAAAAGACTGCCTGAAATTACTGTTTTAGCGGAATGGAGTGGACATCACCAGACGGTAAATTAGTTCATAAACTCAGCAAAAAAGAAACATCCCCTTTTCAGGTTATTGAAATGTAACATCCAATAAGAATCTTGCCCGATCATTCAAAATTCACCAGACCTCCAAGGGAGGTGCGACATTGATGTGATTTTGGAGGTATGGCAACACGAGACTAATAGAGCAATAATAAAATGTCATACAAGTCTGTCATTATCGTTTTTTCTCAGATTACAATGACACGGAGCAGGAGAGGAATGTGGCGTGCGCGGCGGGGGGCTACTTTGAGCAGGAGGGCGAGGTGGGCGAGCAGAGGAAGGTTTGTCAGTTCAAGAGGAGCGATCTGAGCCTCTGCTCCGGCCTGTTCGACTCCACGTTCGGTTACACCGAGGGGAGACCCTGTATCCTCCTCAAAATGAATAGGGTAACTCCTCCTTTCCCTCTTCTCTTTGGATACATATTTGTGTCCCAATTCTCTCTCTTTCCAAAGTGTGTACTCGCACACTCCCCGTCATCTAAAAACATTGGATTGGTTTAAGCATTGGCTTCCACCACTTTTCAATCCATGACAGGGAAGTGCACATTTTGGGAAAATGGTAGATAATTGGGATGAAGCCAATACTCACCAGATGCATGTCATTGACTTACACTCGGCACCTGATGAAGTGCACATTGGATAAGTGCAGACCCAATTAAATCCAGGGCAGTGCTGTGTAGTTCACCAGTCCCAATTCAAATACACATTCACAAGAGCCTTGCATGTATCAGTAGACGACATTAGCCAATAGTGGATTTCTCTCCTCCTCAATCTAGTTATTTCCATTTGCTTCTCTTTGTTACCATTCTCTATTATTAAGTTTTGCTGTCCTTTTCAGCCTGTCTTATATATGTTTCTATCCCATTGGATAGCTCAGAGTAGACCACATTGATGGTAATGATTTAAATCAGCCGATTGTGTGACTGCGGCTCTCTGATTCGTTGATTGGTTAATTGGTGTTCCATTCACAGATCATTGGGCTGAAGCCGCGTGGAGATCCCTATGTCAACTGCACAGCAAAGGTAAATGTCATCATGATCTCAGTATGTGTGTTTTTGTCTGTGTTGGAAGATAGTCATACACTCTGGTTACCTTTATATCATTTTTGTTATTTATTGTTTATGTTGATATTTGTGTCTTCTTTTTTTCCTGATTTGGTTTGATTTTGTTTTACTGCATTGTTCCAGTTGAAGGTTTAGGGTAAGCTTAGCGATGTGGAAGTGTATATGTTTATACAGTATGCAAGTTACTACTTCGTGGAAATAACTTGCATTGTACTAGCAACTTACAGGGTTGTTTTGTTGTCTCCCCCCTTTGTAAGTGCTATATTGTGTTATCTGCTTGATTTTCGAGTTGCTTTTGCTTCTTGTGGTCCTGTTTGATGCAGCATACCAACATTATAATAGGAACCTTTTAGAACCTACCAGTGTTATTATACGAACTGGCCATTGACTCTGACCTCTCATGGAGCCCAGAAAGAGTAGGCGTTGCTTAATGTAAAAGCGAATGGTTTTACATTACAGTGAACGCAGCTTTAGGAATATATCAAAATCTTGGATAATATATTATTCTTACATACTCATATGAACTTGTGTAGATCTGAAAAAGATTTGATAGGTGTGCGCAATATGGCAAAATTGACACACAACCTAGAGGGCTATTAACCGGAGGAGAAAGTAAGCCGGTCCGGTACAGAGTACCAGGCAAATTAAATAGTGCAGGTACAGTGTACTGGTTAAATACGAGCCTATCACAATAATGAATACAAAGATGACACGAAAACGGTAGGTTATTACACAATAATTTATCATTACCACTTGTCAGCCACACTCCAAAATGTCCTGTGGATCGACATGAACACTAACATTTTGCGAAAGCAGAGATGACTGGCCAGGACCGAGATGCGCACAGACAGCAGTTGGACGCATCAATCAATTCTGGCTTCAAGTGTGCCTAATGTAATGACAATTGACAATTGTTGAACGTGATTAGCCTACCATTTTCAGTGTTTTAATAGATGCTGTTTTTTTTAGGCAAGTGGACGAACATGTAGCCTACTTAAAAAAAATAATAATTGTTTGACAATCAGATGATTGTCTTCTTGCCCTATTAAAAGGTAAATACATTTTGACAGTTAAATGACATGTCTGTACTATTAGGCTCATTAAAAAAATGTGTGCATGCGCTACATAGGAGGTCCCATACCGGGAATAAATAAATCTACTTTCACCGCTGCATTTTATCTACTGATGCAAGAATTTGGAAGACCATTGGATAGACCTATGGTTCCTTCAGCTGTTCTATCCAACCCTTTCAGATCTATATGAAGTCCCAACAGTAGACATGGGATAGGATATACATACTCTTGCTCTTTTATTATTTTTCTGTGTTGACTATTATTCTTTCTCTTCCTCCTTTGCCTCTTCAGAGGGACACCCCCATACAGATGCAGTACTTCCCTAGTGAGGGGCGGTTCGATAAAATGTATTTCCCTTACTACGGCAATAAGCTTCATGTAAGTTTGGGTGAAAGGTCAAGGTTTATCCATTTCTTTATCCATTTCTTTTGTCTTGTCGTACTGGTTGGTGCTATATCGGAAAGCATTATTATACAATGATGCAAGAATTTGGAAGACCGTTGGATGAGCAACAACAGTCTTTGTTGGTCAATTATAATTTTTTCCCTTCCATTCCTTTGCCCCTCTTTTCTTTACTGTAGGAGAGGTATGTGCAGCCCCTGGTTGCGGTTAAGCTGTTGCTGAACAAGGACGACTACAACACAGAGCTGACCATCGAATGCCGGATCGAAGGATCTGACTTGCGCAACAACGACGATCGAGACAAGTTCCTGGGCCGTGTCACCTTCCGAATCACAGTCAAAGAGTAGGGAGTAGCGAGGAGGAGGATATAGTGTGGAGAAATGTGGTTCTGACCTTCCCCGGACGATTCCTATTAGAATAAAAATGGGCCTAATTCCAAACCAATCCCTCCACCGTTGCTCCATATCCTAGGCGAGGGACATTCAAATCTGGTATTATTCATACTGCCTCGGTAGTTCATTGATTGGCCAGATAGTCTACTCATCTGGTGTTACAGGTTAGTCTCTGGTTAGGTGTGTTAGGGAAAGCTTAAAAAACAGCAGTGCTGTGAACCCCGAATCCTGGATTTGAAAAACTTGTTTTTAGGTTCTTGTTGACACGATCTTGTACTTCTGATAGTGTTGGATATGTGTAAGTATAGCAAGAGTGCTAGATGGAGCAATTATCATATAATAGAGGATACCATTCCTTTTAGATCTACAGTACATCACACTCAAAACGGGTCTAGAATAGTGCCTCGTGGTAGGGGGTGAGAGATCAGTTTGGGATTGGATCAAAGAAGGATAGGGCAGTGATGTCATCCATTTTTAACTACTGTATCTCCTGGAAAAAACGGTAATCCTGCCAAATTCAACGGAACATCTTGTTCCCTTGTTTGCTTCTATGTTTACTATAATATGGCATCATCTTTTTCCTATCCTTCATCTCATTCTAGCAGGAGTCTTTCACGATTTACCAACCTAACGGCCATCATTCCCTTCTATTTGTCGGCTTTTGTTGTCTGACCCAGTGCTCTAGTATTGATCTAGGAGCTTATTTTCTATTCCCAATGGTTTAGATTGGAGATTAAATGTGGTAAACTGAACCTAGATCCTTGCTTAGTGCTATGGGTTGGATCAACAGTCAGGAGCCTCAATCTGTATTTCACTTTCATTCATCCACTGCCAATACAATCATGTTTACAGTTGACCCTCTCACCAACAATTATTCCTCAAAATCACATAGGGACAACTAAATCATAAGGTCAAAGACAGTTAAACACTGTCAAACCGAGATGACCTCAACAATTAAATGTCTTTGAGAACCCTTTTCCTCTTGGGACCACATTTTGAACTTCGTCATATTATAATAGGGAACTGTAGATAAGTATGTGTGGTGTGGTCTGAACACAACCCAGTCTTGTGCCGTCTGTCTGTCCCGGCTGCATGTCTATGTGTCTGTTTACTTTACCCCTATACCTCGCCACTGTAATAGCCATTGTTTGGTGAGCGTTCGGATGCAAAATGGATGCTGTGCAACGCCCAGGTGGGTGCTATACATTGAGGGGAGTTATCCTACCACACGTACACACACACACATACACACCACATCACTTACGCACGCACACACCACCCCAACACACAATGTAAAGCGCTTGGAGACCTGTGAGAAAGCGCTGTGTAGATGAAATCCATTGTGTCTATGAACTGTATATCCTTGTATGTATATGTACCTATCTTTGGGTCTGAATGCTTGTCTGTCTATATATTCTCTCTCCTACACTCTACCGTCTGTGTCTGTCTTTCTCAATGTATATATTTAATGGATTCACACTGTATTTTTTTTCTGTCACAGAACAATGTCTGAGCACTGTAAAGAAATAATTTTAAGAAATATTTACAGGATATGATCATATTCAAAGCTATGTTTATACAGTCTGAAATGGAACCTACATCTTGAAAGAACAACCTGTGCAACAATTATGGATTAAAAGGTGATTTGGGAGAGGGAAAAAATCAAACCTGTGGTCCTCTTAAGTGTGGTTAATTATTGATTGTCCAGATGCAAGTAACATGTGATATTCTACTTTTACCACAAGAGGGCAGCAGCATTAAGACAGAAATCGGTCGACTGAAGATTCCTTCCTTGCTTGCTGGAAGGAATCTTGTGATGGTGCTACCCAGTGGTGATATTTAGCATAGTAGTAACCTAATGGTTTGCTCTCATGCGATAATTGTGTTTAATTACCCATTTTCATGAGTAGTAGATCGTATGGATCAGCTTCAATTAAAGGAGCTTGGTTGGCAATTAGATAATTACTTTGATTACCATAAGTCATTTACCTTAAACTGATATAGAGGAATACATTAATTGAAGGGGCTTGCTTGCCGAGAGAAGTATAATGTTTCTTGCTTGCTATTGATTCCAGTCATCGTGACACTGTTTGTAAGGATATTGGAGCAAACTAATATGTTCAGAACCGTACACATAAACATTCACTTGCTAGCTTTATTGGCTACATGTTTAGCCAAGGTATTACACTACTTGTATAGTAGGCCTATGTTCAAAGGCTGATGCAGGAATGTGACTACAACACATTTGGAGAAGAAAAAATAGAAATAAAACTGAAAAGGACTTCTTGCTATTTAATTTCCATCAGGAAAAATAGGATATTGGTTTGGGGATAAGTATATTTCAATCTTGGAGGATAATGTCATGATCAGAAAAGCTTGAATTTCTAATCAATCAGGAAAATCCCTGCGACAGGCAATAGCGATACAATGTTGAACTCTAGGATCCAACAGTTTGAGGCAATGTCCTTCACCATCAATAGCTGTCAACACCTGAGTCCCGCTCCTAAAAAGATAATCTCTCTGCTTTTAGCTCTAGGAGCTTCTTCTACCTTTGTCACTAAGCCCCGCCCTTGGAATATCGTCTCTGCAGTAAGGGAGCGAAATGCCGCACTGGGGTAAATGTCAGGGATGTCCCCTCCACCCATTCTGTTTCACTCAAAAACGAATAAAAAACACACAGTGTTCTCTTTATACATCTCTTGCTCTGCTTCCTCTCACACTCTTTCGTTCCTTTTCCATGTCTGTTTCACCCTGTGCTTACTCCCCTCCAGTAGTCTATTGATTTGGTCGCCTAAACAAATCCGAGGGTTGAGCTCTATTTTCCCCACCTATCCTTTTCAGTAGCTAAATGCCATTTTGTAATGCATCTATTTTGGGGCTCCCGAGTGGTGCAGCGGTCTAATGCACTGCATCTCAGTGCTAGAGGTGTCACTACAGACCCTGGTTCGATTCCAAGCTCTATCACAACCGGCTTTGATTGGGAGTACCAGCATCGTCCGGGTTAGGGTTGACCACCGCAGGTAGTAAGAAAAAACACAAGCTGTAAAAGACATCTTTTTTTTATTCAAATAATTCAAAATTCAAGCAAGTCCCTGATATATGTCTGACATTCCTACAGTAGCATATGTAATGTTTTTCTCTCATATTATATTTACAAGTATATTTATATTCAGAGTATAATTAACATATTTACTGTAAAAACATAATACTGGTCAAGATCTGGAAAGTTTGTCAATTTAAAGTTATATGAAATAAGTCTTGAGACAAGACAAAAGGGAAATTTGATTTTTTTTTTGTTGGTTTTGAAGGCTAGCTAGCTAACTAGATTCTAACTTGAGATTTGTACATATATCTCGAACTTCAGACAAATCACATCAATGGAAGCAATTTTCTAGTTAAAGGTGCGCACACATATATCAGGGAGGAAGAAAGCCCTAAAAATTCACATTTTGGGGGGGGGGGCTGGTACAAGAACACAACTCCTCTAAATGTTCAACTTTCGAATATAGAGTCCAACGGTCTTTTCGCTACATTCCTCTCTCCTGACAAACCAGGGCATAGAACCTTCCCAAACACAAGAGTTAAGCATTCTTCCAGTTCTGACTAGCACCTAATCTGTGGATTTCTCCCCTCTCACTGCATAAATATACATATTTATATTCATATACAACACCGTTTTAAAATAAAACTAGATGCTGGACTGTGAAGTCCACCTGCTTGGAAATGTAGTGATTGACTTCACTGGGTTTAAAGTTGAAGAGTCACTGTAGGTAAGTAAATGTTACCTCCACCACATTTAATTTGAAATCATTTCTGTTGGTATAAATCATAATTTATTTGCTTTTGATTGCTTCCAGGTGAAATTTGTAATATAGGTGAAGTGTCCCAAAAAAGTTATCACCTCTGCCTTTAGAGAGGCAAAAGGAATGTAGGGGGGTGGGGGGAGCGAGAAAAGAAATGTAGCCGTATCAAATTAAATTAATGCACCACAATCAAGAACGAGATCCCAATATTCCTGAACTAATTCATTCAGCATATCGTGCTCCATTGTGGCCAATGCCTAGGTTTGAGAGCTAGCACTGCTGTCTGCATATGCTAATATTTCTGGTGCGGGTTGTATGCAACCAGAGGCCTGTATTTATCCAATAATCTTATAATATTTTAGTATCCACAATATGAATTTGTTGTATTTTACTCTTTTACTCTTACTCCATGTTGACCAGGAGGGCACTACTACATCATGTGAAACATCTGGGAGTAGCTGCAATCTGAAGAGACAATACCAATCAATACCAATCAATACCAATCAATACCAATCAATACCAATCTTGGTAAAGCCTCATTTGGCTACTAAAATCAATGGCAAGCAATCCGTTCCAGGGAAGGCTACCTCATCTCTCTCTCTCTCCTGCTGCTCTCCTCCCTTGTAAAATAATTTGTGTGTGTAATTTTTTGTTGTAATTTTACAGAACATGAGCGAATCAGTTGATATGTTGGTGACACACTTGTGTATATACGTGCCAACTTTGGTTGCTCACAGCAGTGTGCACGTGCCAGACTTTCCCTCGTCATCACCCCCCCCAACGGACTCTTTCCTGTTGGGGTCATTGAGCTCGTCAAACAGTCCCGTTTCTATCATCTCCTGTTGCCATGGAATGGCCACGGCTCCCGTGCCAATCTCCTTGAAGAACTTCTCATCGTTGGCATCGAACACAATGCCCTTGATCTCAGAGAACTCAGCAATGTCGCCAGTGTCCTTGGCGTACACCACGTTGGGCTTGGGCACCCAAGGTGGGTCGATCAGACCAGCCTCCAGACGAGGGAAGTTGATGGCCTTGAACCACTCGTGTTTTCGGGGATCCTCGCCTCCTCCCCTGTAGAGGACAGAATTTTGACACCTCCGCATTAGGATCATACTGGCAGGTCAAGGCTAAATAGGTTTACTACACAGTTGACTAGTTGTTTTCGGAGTGCATTGGATAGTCTTGATTCTGCCTTGATCAATTGTAATGTAGGTAGATGACTAATAACCGAGTTGAAAATCTGTTGTATCAGCATGCTAGCATGTTTGCCATCAACAGGGTTGGGGTCAATTCCACTTAAATTCCTGTCAATTCAAGAAGTACACTGACATTCCAATTCAATAAGGAACACTTGGAACTGGAAATTAAATGGAATTGAAAAGGAATGGCCAACCCTTGCCATCAAGCTAGCCAGACAGCCAAAATGCTATTATCCCAGCAATGGTGAGCTACCTGACTTGAAAGGGCTGTTTCTTCATAAATGACAACATCAGTAGAAAATAGAGAATTGTTATTATTGCAAATATTAGTCGTAGCCTGGACGGACCGATGCTCTTACTTGCAGCCCAGGCGTTCATCAGTCTTCTTCTTAAGGAACTCCTGGATGATGGCCTTGGTGGGCGCGTCAAAGTTCTTGTGCTCCCATGGGGGTTCATCATTGATGATGCGACGCTGCACCTCCTCCTTCTCCACCTTCTGCTTCCCGGATTCGGGACCCTTGAAAGGGGTGTAGGCGGCCACCATCTCGTAGATGCTGCAGCCCAGGGCCCACCAGTCCACGGACGTCCTATAGGGGACATCCTGTAGGATCTCAGGGGCCATGTATGCTCCGGTTCCAGCCTGGGACGGGGTAGGGGAGGTAGGAGAGAGATTCAGGGAGTAAGGGTAGAAAGATGAAGGAGACAATAAGAGGACAACTCATCATTGTACAGTATGTTTGAAATATACGTTTTAGTTTTAGTTTGGCACATTTTCTATACACACAGACAGACAGACAGACAGACAGACAGACAGACAGACAGACAGACAGACAGACAGACAGACAGACAGACAGACAGACAGACAGACAGACACTCACACATCTATATGGATAACCATGCACAATCATAGCATTACAAATGTGACTAGTAATACATCCTGTTGAGAATGATCAAACCTGTGGTCTTGAAACTGTGGAGCAGGGATCATCAACTAGATTCAGCCACGGGGCGATTTTTTCTTGACTAAAACAATCATTTCAAACCTTGCTTTGTATATGATCACATGTATCGCTCTATTATGCGTGGGAATACTTGGGAACAGATTTCCAAAATTAAAATCACTTGGAGCTAATTTCCTGATGTTTTTACAGTCTTTTATGGCCAACAATGAACATAAAATAAAATACAAATTATTTATTTAGTTTTGATTAGAAAACTTGGGGGGGGGGGGATAAATTTGCCCTGCAGGCCACCAGTTGGGGAACCATGCTGTAGAGGATGATACCTTCAAGCACACTTTGCTACCAAAGCCCTATAAATTAAATCTTTAGCATGATTTCAAGGGCTTCTCCCCTTGTCTGACTGGTATCAGATATCTATTAGATTTTTATCCTGCATGAGTTTAAGCAGGCCTGCTTGCCAGGTTTCTCCTTGTACACTTATTTAAGAGGGATGGACTTGTCACTCCCATTCTTAAGTTGACTATTGACCCGGGGCTTAAACACTAAGCACGTTGAAAGCACCTCTCCAAAACATGGATTGCATTGGATTTTTCATTTCATCAGCTATGGAATACTCCCTGTGATTGGTCAAATCAAAGCCCTCCAAACACCTGATTGGTCCAGCCTTGACTCAGTGAGGACATTGGCCAAACAGCTGGCCAAACATTGGCCAAACAACTTTGTCCTCTAATTCCTTGACTTTTTTTGTAGATCCAATGGCAATGGACAAGGGAGAGATCACCTTGCTTACTCCATTGAGTACCTTGGGTATTCTGCATGACCTTTTCAACTTTTATTGTAGTAAAATCTAAATCTAAATCACTTTAAAACTGCCCAACAATGTGGACATGTATGCTTTTTACATGAAACCCCACAGGCAAAGTTATTTTATTGGGCTCACTAATACATAGTCAAGAAATAACAACACTACACATACATTCTTTAATGTATGGTTTACCTGATTTGACCAGTCTGATCAGGGAACAGATTTGTGTAATGCCTGCTAAGTAAGAGGATTAAAAGGCCAAAGCCAGCCAAGCCTTTGGGGGGTTAGCCACAGCTCCCTGGTCTGCCAATGAGGACCAGAGAAGATCACTGGATAATGAGCTTACTGGGCTTCTATAGAGCCTGCAACTTGCTCTTTGCCACTATTGACCTGCAGAGATGCCCCAATCTGTAAAACTCTCTAATGAATCATTTTTACAGGACAGATAATGGTAGTCTGGTTCACATGATTGATACACATACACACATCATCTTAGGAACTAGCACAGGAAAAAGTCTTCCACATATGCACTTTTCATCAAGTATCAGTTAAACACCCAGGTACCAACACAATTATAACAATTAACACAATTAGCCTTGTCTACTTTGAATCACCTAGACAACTTTGCAGTATTTAGTTTTTTAAGTGTTATTCTTTACATTATTAGCCCAGAATGTTTTTGTGTTATTACATACAACCGGGAATACATTTTGGATATCAGAGCGGCGGTAACTCACCAGCATTACCAACATTACGACCAGGAATACGACTTTCCCGAATTGGATCCTTTGTCCAGGGCCGTTGAACTGATTAGGCAGGTAGCCTAGTGGTTGGAGAGTTGGACTAGTAACCGAAAGATCGAATCCCCGAGCTGACAAGGTCAAATCTGTCATTCTGCCCCTGAACCAGGCAGTTAACCAACTGTTCACTGCCCGTCATTGAAAATAAGAATTTGTTCTTAACCGACTTGCCTAGTTAAATAAAGGTAAAATAAAAAACTTTAAACATTCCAGAGGCTGATCTAAAACATTGCAGGTGGAGAAGAGGTATTCGGAGTGGACTTCTAGTCCAACTAAGGAGGCACACACACCACCCACCACTTCCGAGTATATTACTCACTCATTTTTAGTCTCTGGATAATAAACTTGACAAGCTCAGGGCGAGGATTTCCTTCCAGAGAGAAGAAGGGCAGGGGTGAGTTTTTCATGATTAACTACTCATGGTGTGATTGTGATAACATACAGGAACTTAAGTCCTTTTGTTCACCCAACCTAGAGTACCTCACAATCAAATGCCAACTGTATTACCTCCCAAGAGAATTATCTTTGGTTATAGTCACAGCTGTGTATATTCCCCTTCAAGCCGATACCACGATGACCCTTAAAGAACTTAACTGGACTTTATGCAAACTGGAAACCACATATCTTGAGACCGCGTTTATTGTAGCTGGAGATTTTAACAAAGAAAATTTGAAGAAAACGCTACTGAAGTTCTATCAACACATTGACTGTAGTACTCTCGCTACTAAAACACTTGAGCACTGCTACTCCAACTTACGGGATACCTGCAAGGCCCTCTCCCGCCCTGCATTTGGCAACAAGCAGGAAGTACCCGTGCTAAGGACTATTCAACAATGGTCTGACCAATCGGAATCCATGCTTCAAGATTGTTTTGATCACACGGACTGGGATTTGTTCCGGTTAGCCTCTATGAATAACATGAACGAATACACTGATATGGTGACTGAGTTTATCAGGAAGTATATAGAATATGATGTACCCACTGTGACTATTAAAACCTACCCTAACAACAAATAAAACCTACCCTAACATCTGTGGATAGATGGCAGCATTCGCACAAAACTGAAAGTGCAAACCATCACATTTAACTATGGCAAGGTGACTGGGAATATGGCCGAATACAAACAGTGTAGTTATTCCTTCCGCAAGACAATAAAACAGGCAAATGTCAGTATAGAGATAAAGTGGAGTCGCAATTCAATGGCTCAGACACGATACGTACGTGGCAGTGTCTACAGACGATCACGGACTACAAAGGGAATATCAGCCATGTTGTGGACACCGACGTCTTGCTTCTGGACAAGCTAAACACCTTTTTTCGCTTTGAGGATAACACAGTGCCCCGATGCAGCCCGCTATCAAGGACCGTGGGCTCTCCTTCTCCGTGGATGACGTGAGTAAGACATTTAAGAATGTTAACCCTCGCAGGGCTGCTGACATCCCTAGTCGCGTCTTCAGAGCATGCACAGACCAGCTGGCTGGGGTGTTTACCAACATATTCAACCTCTCCCTATCCCAGTCTGCTGCCCCCGCATTCTTCAAGATGTCCTGGACTTCCTGACTTGCCGCCCCCAGGTGGTGAAGGCAGGAAACAACAACTTCACTTCGCTGATCCTCAACACAAGGGCCCCCGTATGGTGCGTGCTCAGCCCTCTCCTGTACTCCCTGTTCACCAATGACTACATGGCCATGAACGCCTCAACTCAATCATCAAGTTTTCGACACAACAGTAGTAGGCCTGATTACCAACAATGACAAGACAGCCTACAGGGAGGTGGTGAGGGCCCTAGGAGTGTGGTCCCAGGAAAATAATCTGTCACTCAACTTCAATTAAACAAAAGAGCTGATCGTGGACTTCATGAAACAGCAGAGGGAGCACCACCCTATCCACATCGATGGGACCGCAGTGGAGAAGGTGGAAAGCTTCAAGTTCCTTGGCGTACACATCACAGGCAAACTGAAATGGTCCACCCACACAGACAGTGTGGTGAAGAAGGTGCCTAAAACCTTCAAAAACTTTTACAGACGCACAATTGAGAGCAACCTGTCGGGCTGTATCATTGCCTGGTATGTCAACTGCACTGCCCGCATCTGCAGGGCTCTCCAGAGGGTGGTGCGGTCTGTCCAAATCATCACTGGGAGCGAACTACCTGCCCTCCAGGACATCTACAGCACCCTATGACACAGGAAGACCAAAAAGATGATCAAGGACAACAACCACCCGAGCCACTGCCTGTTCACCCCGCTGTTATCCAAAAGGTGAGGTCAGTACAGGTGCATCAAAGCTGGGACTAAGAGACTCTCAGGCCATCAGACTGTTAAATAGCCATCAGTAGCACCTTAGAGGCTGCTTCCCTATATAGACTTGAAATCACTGGCCACTTAAATAACGGAACACTAGTCACTTTAATAATGTGTACATATTTTGCATTACTCATCTCATATGTATATACTGTATTCTATTCTATTCTACTGTATCTTTGTCTATGCTGCTCCGACATTGCTCATCCAAATATTTATATATTCTTAATTCCATTATTTTACTTTATATTTGTGTGTATTGTGTGTATTATTGTGAAATTGTTATATATTATTTGTTAGATATTACAGCGTTATTTAAGTGGAGCTAGAAAAATAAGCATTTTGCTACACCTCAATAACATCTGCTAAACACGTGTATGTGACCAATAACATTTGACTTGATTTGATTTGAGGAGATGCCTCTAAACTATCTGTTTTTTTGTTATTTGTCTTGCAAACTCCTGTACTGTGTCTTTGATTGGTCAGATTTTTGAATCCTGGTTTGTTGTAAAAACAGACATGTTCCATAGAGACCATTCTACATTCTCAATAGGCTACATAAGTATAGCCTATCTTTAAATAGCACAAAGGTGCTGTACACAAGTTTAGGCAGTAAACTGTACACAAATGATCCCAGAATCTCTTTTTCACTGTTGAGATCAGTGTTTTTTGCAAGAGGACACCCCTTGACATATTCCCTACCCAAACCCCCAACTTGACTTTCAACGCAGTCACTCAGCCCCAAAAATGTTCATCCTGTAATTGGCTGGGCTATAATAACCACTAGGGATCAAATGGATTATATAATGAAGGCAGTCTCCTCTTGGACAGATCCTTAACGATCCAGTAAGCCCTCTCCAGATTTACAGCAAATGCTTTAGAGACAGAGAGAGGGTCCAGATAGAATATAAATTAGGTCAAAAGTCACTAACCCTAACCCTGGCAGGACCCCATTTGGAGGGAAAATATATTTAGCCCCATCATCTAATAGCTCATCCTAGGCAGGTATAAAAATTGTCAAAAGCTCCAGCCATCCAAGTCATAGACTGTTCTCTCTGCTACTGCATGGCAAGCGGTACTGGTGCACCAAGTCTGGAACTAAAAGGACCCTGAACAGCTTCTACCCCTAAGCCATAAGACTGCTAAATAGTTAACCAAATACACTATATATACAAAAGTATGTGGACACACCTTCAAATGTGTGAATTTGGCTATTTCATCCTCACCGTTGCTGACAGGTATATAAAATCGACCACACAGCCATGCAGTCTCCATATACAAACATTGTCAGTAGATTGGCCTTACTGAAGAGCCCAGTGACTTTCAACGTGGCACCGTCATAGGGTAGCACCTTTCCAGCAAGTCAGTATGTCAAATTTCTGCCCTGCTAGAGCTGCCAAGGTTAACTGTAAGTGCGGTTACTGTAAAGTGGAAATGTCTAGGAGCAACAACGGCTCGGCCGCGAAGTGGTAGGCCCTACAAGCTCACAGAACGGGAACGTTGAGTGCTGAAGCGCCTAGCGCGTAAAAAAACGTCTGTCCTCGGTTGCAACACTCATTACAGAGTTCCAAACTGCAACGTCAGCACAAGAACTGTTCGTCGGGAGCTTCATGAAATGTGTTTCCATGGCCGACTAGCCGCACACAGGTCAAGGACTACCATAAGCATTGCCAAGTGTCGGCTGGAGTGCTGTAATGCTCACCGCCATTGGATTCTGGATTCTGGAAAGGCATTCTCTGGAGTGATGAAACATTTCATGGTTCGGACTAGGGAAATCTTAACGTTACAGCATACAATGACATTCTAGACGATTTTGTGCCTTTTCCTGATTCAGCATGACAATGCCCTCGTGCACAAAGTGAGGTCCATACAGAAATGTTTTTTTCAAGATCGGTGTGGAAGAACTTGATAGGCCTTCACAGAGCCCTGACCTCAACCCCATCAAACACCTTTGGGATGAATTGGAACGCTGACTGCGAGCCAGGCCTAATCACCCAACATCAGTGCCTGACCTCACTAATGCTCTTGTGGCTTGTGGCTGAAATGGAAGCAAGTCCCCACAGCAATGTTCCAACATCTAGTGGAAAGCCTTCCCAGAAGAGTGAAGGCTGTTATAGCAGCAAAGGGGGGGACCAACTCCATATTAATGCCCAGGATTTTGGAATGAGATGTTTGACAAGCAGGTGTCCACATACTTTTGGTCATGTAGTGTAGCTACCTGGATTATCTGCATAGACCTTTATTGCACTCTTGCACTCTTTTCACATACGCTGCTGCTACTGTCTATTATCTATCCTGTTGCCTAGTCACTTTATCCCTACCTATACACTGAGTGTACAAAACATTATGGATATCTTCCTAATATTGAGTTGCACCCCCTCACTCCCATTTCCCCTCAGAACAGCTCCAATTTATTGAGGCACATATTCTACAAGGTGTTGAATGCGTTCCACAGGGATGCGGGCCCATGTTGACTCCAATGCTTCCCACATTTGTGTCAAGTTGGCTGGATGTCCTTTGGGTGGTGGACCATTCTTGATACACACAGGAAACTGTGTGAAAATCCCAGAAGTGGTGCAGTTCTTGACACAAACCGGTGCACCTGTCATTGACAATTCATCAGAAGTCCCTTGCAAATACATTAGAAGCTACAGACATGTGAACCATTGAAATTGTCACACTATGTTGAAAAGGTCATTTTTCTGCAAGCTTGCTGTCAGATCGCAATCATAAAGGAACCTTTCACATCTTCAACTCTCTCTCTTATTGCCTTCATTGTCATGACATTCTCATAATCTCTTCATTCTCCACCATCCCTACTGCTACCGACTTTTGATAGTTTCCCATTGTCACAGTCAACTACAAGTTCTTTAAAAAATCCAACTTTACCTTCTGGGAGATGGTCTTTCCGGCGGGCAGCTCCACGGCCAAACCCAGATCAGAGAGTCGGCACTGGCCAAAGCTGTCCAGCAGCACGTTCTCTGGCTTCATGTCACGGTATATGATATCCATTTCATGCAGATGAAGGATGCCTGTGCAGATCTGTGCTGTGTAGTAGATGATACGTGGCATCTCGATACCCTTGGTCTTCTCACTGACGTAATAGATGTGGTACCTGAGGTCACCGCCGTTCATCAGAGTCATGACAAGGCACAGGTGGGTCTTGGTGTCGTAGGCGTAGGCCAGGTTGACAAGGAACAGGCTGTTGACCTTTTCCAGGATCTGCTTCTCCAGCAGGGCCATCTTCTCACCATGTTTCTTCTTCAGGCGTTTCTTGCACAGTTTCTTGGAGGCGTACATCTGGCCTGTGTTTTTCACCTGTACGGCACATACCTGGACAGAGGGAGGCCATGGGTTAAGAGGACTCCTGAATACCTCAGCAAAGCTCCCTAACGGTTGTATGAATGGCGCCTCATGACATTAAGCTTTGATACTGCCCCTATGCTCTATAACAAGGAGACATTTGGTTTTTATTGACAATTCTCATCTTTCGGAACAACTCGATAATGATACAACCTTGAAAGTATGCATAGAAGAGTAAGGTGTGATGAAACGGATAAAAAAATTACGATCTGTGGGTCAACTTTTAGAGAGAAGACAAACTGTGGGTCAACTTTCTTTGCAAAGACAAACTGAGGTGCTAACTGAGGTGTATTTTGTATTAATAGACACCGTGCATCAGTGAAACTATGGGAAAGACTACATAGGATTAATCATTTATTTTGTGCATAGTTCTTGCGTGCATTTTCCTGTTGTCACAAAGGTTTTACATATTCAATAAATAGATAATATTGCAGATACATATTACTGACACATTTTGCACATGTTGCCAAGACATGCTGCTACTGTATTGGTTTCTACATGCTTACCTCTCCAAAACCTCCCTTGCCCAGAGTTCTGAACTCGTAGAAGGTTTTATCACTGATGGGCTGCTTCTCGTACTCCTTCCACTGCAGAAATTTGTCAAAGAAGGGGCTAGTTTGGTAATCCGTGAAGGGTTTGCCTTTCAGAAACTCCCGTGTGGCTTCCTTCACCTTAACATTGATCACATCATCAAAGTCATTGTCCGTCACTGCCTTGCACTTGTCGGCTATCTCCGCAGTGAGGTAGGTCAGGAAGTTCTTGGAGGCGTCCTTACAGAACTTGTTTATCATGTTTGTCCTCTGCTTGTCCTTGTCAGCGCCTTCCGCCAGATCCCAGTCATTCAGCTCATCCAGAAACTCAGCGGCATTGATGTACTCTGGGGTAGCAGCCAGGAACTGCCGGAAAAACTTCTTGCCGATCGGCTGCCTCTCGCAGAGCGACTCAAAGTTCTTATCCACAGTTTCCCTGATGGCGACACACAGCTCGGGCTTAGGTAGTGACAGACTTCGACGACGCTTTTTCATCTCCTTGTCGTCGCCACCCTGGGCTTTCAGGTAGGCCGTGTTGGCCACAAGGTTATCCAATCCCCCCATATCACACATCTTGGCGGCTTTGTCGATCTGTCCCACCTACGCGACTGGGTTCTTCAGTGGTTCCTTAGGATCCCTTGCTCGGTGCAGTGTGTTTCTGACTGTGCGTGTCTGTGTGAGTGTGCGTGTCTGTGTGAGTGTGCGACTCACTCCAAAGCCAGGGTGTGAATGAGCGACTACACCACAAGTACCTGCAGACCTAAGACACACTGACACACCCAGTAATTACTCATTCAGAATTAAATACCTGGGAGGGATTTTGACTTAAGGATATTTGTGTGGTCTATTCGTAGATGCTGGTCACGGAAAGGGAATCGTAAGAAGGTTCTCTCCTAAGAGGATTTATGGCTCTCTATATTTGGCCCGTTGTCGACCTGTGACTTGTGGGGCCCATCGAGTTCTGTTGACTAAAAACTAAGTGCGAGATGATGTGAAGAAAGAAGAAGATCTGTCTGCACACACTCATACACACAAACAACACACATACTCACTCAAACATCCCTCATCCACATGCCCTTTTGTTTTCAACAAACCAACATTTATTGAAAACAAGAGAGGGATCAAGAGTTGTAAGTAGAGTAGAGTAAACAATGGCCTTGCAAAGAACCAGGTCAAGAAAGGTAGCTCTCTTGACTTTTTCGCTCTCTGTCTCCCAGTATCAGCAGTTCATTTCAGAGAGCTTACTCGTAATCTGATTGCCTCTCCTTCCTCCCCACCGCTCTCTCTCTCTCTCACGCACACGCACATGCACACACACACTGAACTCAGAGCACAGACTGCATGGGATAACTTGTTCTTCATTTGAGCAAACATACAATTATTTGCATCTTTTTCTTAAAACTCCTCACAGTTTAAAACATTCTAAATGTTCTATTTATCTCATAATATAGCTATAATTTCCCACATATACCCTTACAATGAATATGACAGTTTATCCTCTTGTGAAAATTTGAAAGTAAATGTTAAACCTTGGGCACTCTACCTCCCAGGGCTCCTCTGGCCTCAGCCATGTGACAGGCTAAATGGGGGATATCTGATCGGCAACAGATCAGAGCGATTCATATCGTTTGGGAATGATTGGATATTTTTACTGTGGAGCCAGTACAGATTGATCTCCTAATGATTCCTGTGTGCTGTGTCAATGTCACTTAAATACAGTGAACCACGTGGACATTATATTGATGTTGCTGATACATTTTGCCAAACCAAATATCAAATACACTACATGACCAAAAGAATGTAGATACCTGCTCGTTTAACCTCTCATTCCAGAATCATGGGCATTAATATGGAGTCCCCTCCATGCTGCCATAACAGCCTCCACTCTTCTGGGAGGCTTTCCACTAGATGTTGGAACATTGCTGATGGGGCTTCCTTCAATTCATTCACTAGAGCATCAGTGAGGTCAGGCACTGATGTTGAGCGATTAGGCCTGTCTCACAGTCGGCGTTCCAATTCATCCCAAAGGTGTTCGATGGGATTGAGGTCTGGGGTCTGTGCAGCCCAGTCAAGTTCTTCCACCAACCAACCATTTCTGTTTGGACCTTGCTTTCTCCACAGGGGCATTATCATGCTGAAATAGGAAAGGGCCTTCTCCAAACTGTTGCCACAAAGTTGGAAGCACAGAATCATCTAGAATGTCATTGTACGCTGTAGCTTTAAGATTTCCTTTCACTGGAATTAAGGGGCCTAGCCCGGACCATGACAAACATCCCCAGACCATTATTTATCTTCCACCAAACTTTACAGTTGGCACTATGCATTGAGGCAGGTAGAGTTCTCCTGGCATCCACCAACACAGATTTGTCCATCAGACTACCAGATTCTGAAGCGTGATTCATCACTCCAGCGAAAGCGTTTTCATTGCTCCAGAGTCCAATGGTCGGCAAGCTTTACACCACTGAAGCCGAATGGCATTGCCCATGGTGGTCTTAGGCTTGTGTATGGCTGGTTGGCCATGGAACCCATTTCATGAAGCTTCCGACGAGCAGTTCTTGTGAGGACGTTGCTTCCGGATGTGATCCAGTTATAAAAGATTCCTGTGGAAGTAATTGGACTTTCTGCTTATGTCCTGAAAGAAGAGGACATTGTTGTGTAATGAGTTGTGTACCTTTTAGTTGTTTGAGATAGTAGTGCAAGGATAAGGGACATTGTTAATAATGAACATTAGGCCTAATTAGCCATTCAAAGGAGAAGAATATTACTGCGACAATGTTGCAGACTACTTCTATTATTTAGTCCCCTCATAAAGACTGCATCAACACAGTAATAGGTGTCATTCTTTATTTTTGTTTGTTTGTTATTGTCGTCATAGGTATTGGGATGTATTGCAGGTGGATGCTCCATGATATTAACCACATAATCTGAGGGGCTGTATACAGTTAGTTATTTTTAACTGTTCACCCTATACTATTAGGAAAGGTGCCACTACTCCTAAATACTGTGGTGAGGTTAAATGTTTTGGGCAACAGGGACACAGCTCTGTTTGTCTGAAAAAAACCCTACAAGAAAAGGTATTTCCTACCTATTACATGTGGTCGTTTCAGGTTGTGTATTCATTATCGTTTATGTATTGCCTTGGAATCAATTCCAATTCCAATGTTAGTCCATTATAGCTTGTTAACTGGCTTACAGAAACAAAATAACAAAATGTAGACCTATCCCATCTTTGCTAAATACAGTGCATTCGGGAAAGTATTCAGACCGCTTCACTTTTTCCATATTTACATAAGTATTCATACCCTTTGCTATGAGACTCGAAATTGAGCTCAGGTGCATCCTGTTTCCATTGATCATCCTTGAGATGTTTCTACAACTTGGAGTCCACCTGTGGTAAATTCAATGGATTGGACATGATTTGAAAAGGCACAATTCTGTCTATAGAAGGTCCCACAGTTGACCATGCATGTCAGAGACAGGAAGATGGCGGAAGTGGATGCTGAGTTTGAATTAAGCAGCGCGTCAAGTACATTTTGTGAAGACGAATGTTCTGAATGGACAACATTAATACTGAAAACTGGAACAAAAGGAAATTGTCTAAAATTGGAGTGCAGGATACGTGTGTAAATAATAATGAATCGCTTCTTGTTGGGATGCTCGTTTGAGGTGTCGAAAAGGGTGAAGTATGCGCTTGGAAAAGTGGAGTCTGTCCGAGTGACCAGAAGTGGTCTTATTTTGATTAATTGTATTTCTGAAGAGCAGAGGAAGATTGCAGTGGGCCTTAAAAGAATCCGGACAACAGAAGTTTTGTGTTTTGAACTTATGTAATAGAGCACCCATCAAAGGAGTCATCTTAGGGGTGACGACTGATGTTCAGGTTGAATACCTGAAGAGAATTTCTGGTGTTGTTGGTTCCCGGCGTCTGACCCGCTTGGTGAATGGAGAAAAAGAAGAAAGTCTGTCGGTCCTGTTGTTTTTTGATAAAGAGCAAATACCTACATATGTGAAGCTTTGTTATGTAAGATAAGCCATAGGAGCTTTCGTCCCCAAACCACTGCAGTGTAAGAATTGTAAAGGATATGGCTATGTTTCAAGTGTGTGCAGACGAACGGAGTCTACTGAAGAAAGGTATATAGAAGGAGGACGGTGTTGCAAATGTGGTGGTGATCATGTTCCTGAGTTCCTGGAGTGCCCTGTAAGGGTGAAAGAAATTGTGGTGGCAAAAGTTAGAGCGGTCAATCGAATCTCCTATGTGGAGGCGATTAAAATAATTGAGAAAACAAGTGATGCAAGTGAAGAGATGGTAGAGGATACACCTCAGCCTGTAGTAAATGTTTTCTGCCAGACAAAATATACCGTGTGTGTTAAAAAGGTGGATTTTGTTGCGTTCATTGCCACAGTTATAGACTGTACAGCACAAGTCTCAAAGAAGTCGAAGAAACTAGACATTATTGTGGCTGCAGCAGAAAAGTCTTTGGGATTCCAGGATTTGACATCGAAAGTCTTGCAAGGGTTACTGGCACCGAAAGACCCTACATCCCAGGTTCCCCTTGAGCCTGTGTAGGGATCAGATCTGTTTTATTTATTTATTTCTGACAGAAAAGTTGTTTTATTTATATTATTTTTTGTTGTTGTAGTTTTGGTAGTTCAGTTTTTTGGGGGAGTACAGTTTCCATCACGCATAGTAGGTTGGTGGGATGCACATTAAATTGTGTGATCACCAATATGCAATAGAAGAAGAAGAGGAACATATCAGAGCAAAAACCAAGCCATGAAGTCAAAGAAATGGTCAGTACAGCGCCGAGACAGGATTTCGGCGAGGCACAGATCTGGGGAAGGGTACCAAAACATTTCTGCAACATTGAAGGTCCCTAAGAACACAGTGGCCTCCATCATTCTTAAATGGTAGATACTTGGAACAACCAAGACTCTTCCTAGTAGAACTGCAAAAGTGTTGCTCTCCACTTTCTGGAGGACCGAGTTTTCAAATCAGTGGAATTAGAGTGATAGCTATGATGATGGAGAAAATTCTGCCTTTTGATTGCAAATATGCAAAGAGAGTCGAAAAGAGAACACAGAAGACTGTGGGACAAAACACCTGTCTCCAGATTACATCTTCAAACTAAGGGCAACCATGGCATCCATCCATGTATATGGTAAGATAGTCTAGCTAGCTACATTTTCATATATTACATGTTTCTAATTGGTCAGAAAGTAATTTTCATTTCAAGTTAAAGCGTACTGTTAGCTAACGTTAACTGACTGGCCTTCTTTAGGAATTTAACGACTGCATAGCGCTATGTTTTGGATGACTGGCTGCGAATGTTTATTGAATTGTTTTATTGCTGCCTTTTCTATTCCAGACATTCTGAAATTCACTAAAGCATCCCATGTATGTAACTTTAGTCTTTCACTTTTCAATGTATGTGATCTGTGTAGTAATATAATTTCTATCTCAAAGACATTTGTATTGCTAGTTATATCTTAATGCTAGCTAGCTAACATTGAACCTGGTTGATTAGCTACTTGCAGATTTATGCAGGGCAGTAATGTTATGAGTTGGGATTATGGTTCATTGTTCAGATTGCTAGATGTCTAAACAAAAGACTCCACTATGCAAGTAACCATTTCAATAGAATTTTCATGATGTCACTGCGACAACTGTCGATAGACGTAGCTGGTAAATTTGCTCTGGCTATCTACTCCGATTTCAGAGCACTCCCATCGGTGTAATGTTTGTTGTATGGAGGAGACCAAAGCGCAGTGTGATTAGAATACATACTTTTTAATGAATGACAAAGAACACATAACTATATAAAACAACAAACCGAACGTGAAGCTATATAATACTAGTGCAGACACAGGCAACTAGACATAGACAATACCCAAAGAAGATGGCTGCCTAAATATGGTTCCCAATTAGAGACAACGATAAACAGCTGCCTCTAATTGAGAACCAATCTAGGCAACCAATAGACATACAAAACACCTAGATAGTAAACGACCCCATAAACCTACAAAACCCCTAGACAGTACCAAAACACATATATCACCCATGTCACACCCTGACCTAACCAAAACAAAGAAAGCAAAGAATACTAAGGTCAGGGTGTGACAATCGGAGTGTGGCAGAGTGCAGAATAAATTATGAATTGAAGGCCGGTGTCAGTGAACGTTGGAAAACAATTGTAATTCAATTGTTACTCGCAGAACAAACGCAGTAACCAACATTCTGGATAACATAAAAAGCCTAACCAGCTCTGCTAGGGCGAGTAAAATGGTCAGAGTGAGCTGTTCATTTGTGTCTGGAAGTAGCTAGCAAGCGAGCCAACATTAGCCAGTTAGCCTGGGTGCTTGACTGCTGCTGTTAGGTCAGAACGCTCGGATCAAACCTACTCCTTGGCCTTGAGCGAAAAGCTCCAAATTTACGAACGGACACTCTGACAACGCTCTGAGTTTACGAACACCCAGAGTGCACTCTGGCACTCCAGATTGAATTTACTAACATACCCATAGTATAAACCAGCCTTTAGTACTGAAGTCTTTGGTTGTTTAGTACATGGCCTCACTTGTGAATCCTTAAGATTGGTGGGGCTAAGGCTTAAGAGGGTGTGAACGATGCTGAATGGGTGTAAACAAAGAAGAGCTCTCCAGTAGGTGTACCAAAACATCTAAGGGCCATTTTCTCAGAAGTGAGGTACACGTTTATAAACTTTCAAAGTAAAATTGCTTTTCCATTGTCCCTCAACTGTAGTGTATGATATACAATTTTCTCTACTTTTATCCAATGTAAAAAAAAACACATTTCGCTACATAAGACTGAATTGAGCCAGCTACATTTTTAGGTTGCTCTTGTTGCATGCGCATATGGGCATTGATGGATAGGCTGTGTAGGCTGGATAGGCTGTGTTTCCACTGTAAAAATTCATGGCATAACCAACTGCGTTACCGCTAAAACCAGCTTTTAGTTGGTCTTAAATATCCCTATCAGCGCTGCATGAAATTAGCACTTTGGATCATGTTATTTCAAATATTTCCACCCCGGCCATATAAGACTGGTGAATTACTGAATCGTTAGGGCTGGAAAATGCCATTGTGTCAGTTTTTACATGACTTGCAAACTAAAGTGCATTTGACACTAGCGCTGCAAAGTAATTATATAGGCATGTTTTTTCACATCCAGTGTCCAATGTCAAAAGCTCTCAGTTTCCATGTTATTCCCATTTAACAGCATTTGAATGTTTAAAGTGTCAAATCCCCCCCAAAAAACATCTCATGGTGCTTTTCCACCTATAGACTTACCCCCACACCAGGGTGTCACAAGTGTTTAATGTTAATGTCAGCTCTAGTGTTTCCATTAGGAGTGTGACACTAAAGACATATGGCAAGCAGAATCAACAACCTCTGCATCATTCAAGACCCTTGCTTTGTGAGAAGGTGTTAAAGTTCAAAGTTGGCACATTTTCATAACAATGGCTAAGTCAATACAGGTCTGCCAGAGAGAGCCATGGCCCAGTGAGACACGTGCCGGCCCGGCGAAGATGGAAACAGAAAAGTCTGAGCTTTTTGGGTAAAACACTGGGGTAAATGCTCAGTGGAAATACGTGTGTTTAGTATGTCACATAAGCCATTTAGTTCATAAACAAAATTCAAGCACTATTTGCATGCTGTTCTGAATATGGCATCTTGCCTCGTGTATTTGGCAATGTTGTCAGACATGCCCCAAATCCCCAAACTGATGCGCTTACCCTGGGGCCACCTTACACTGCCAGCCTACTTCTAATGTCACTCTGCCACTCTCTCCATTACTGCCAATTAATACACCAGGGCCAAGCTGTGTTTGTGTGAAGATTCACTAGCTTTCTCTCATTTTCAGCATCTCATTTTCTCTGTTTTCTCACTCTCTGTCTGTATTCTTACAGGGGCAACTACATCTGTCAGTGGCTACACAAAAGCTGACTTTACAGCAACCCCATAGTTACAATGGATAACGGGCCAATGTTCCAATGCTCTAATTCAAACTTAATCAATTGATTAGTCATTAATGATGCCACCTACAGGGGGATTTAATGTATACCCCTGTGACCAGAGGCAGGTGACGGGGGCAAATTACATCATCATTACTTGTCCCATTGGTTGGCAGAAACCTCAACCTAAGGCTATGGAGCTATATAGGCTAATTCAGTCCGATAAACCTAAGTTAATATGAGCTTATCCACGCCCAAAGTGTCCCCAGCTCCCAGTGCAGTGCATAAGACCAGGGAGTAAACGTCTTTTCCATGGCTTGTACGCTTTAGCTAGGAGCTGCGGCCCCAGTTCCCTCCAGTGTCACGTTGTACACAAGCCAATCACTTGCCCATGATGCACTTAAGTGGGGGCAGTGGGGGAGAGCCTATGTCAGTGCCAAAGGTTACGCTGTTGTAACAGACATTAAAGCTACAGTGGATGCCTTTAACTTTGACGTTTGCATAGACTTGGGCAGATGTCCTTTTATGTTGATTTAACATTCAAGTTTTAATACGCAGACACAAATTCCTGCAGAAAATCTGTGATATTTTCTTAGTGGTATATCATGTAATATTATGGATGTTGTGTTATTGGTATGTTATTAATGAAATTGAACATTTTGCTCTTATGAATATAACTACAGGTGCTAAGAGGACAGTTTACATCCTTTCACAACAAATGGATTGTTGGTAGAGCATGGTGCTTGCAACACCAATGTTGTGGGTTCGATTCCCACAGTGGTCGCCTATATGAAAAATGTATGCATGCAAGACTGTAAGTTGTTTTTGATAAAAACATCATCGAAATGGCATATATTATAATATTATATTACTAACCCACAGACACCTCAACAACTAACAAATTCACCTACAGGGACATCTCGACAGCAAACATATTCGCCCACAGAAACACCTTAATAACAAGCAAATGATCTTACAGGGACATCTAGACAACAATGTTATGCACTCGCATTAACAAACACACTTATATGCATTGCTTTTAATACATTTGTGAAGTGCATGAAGACTTTCTAAATACTGTATAATAAATAATAAACAAAGTGCCTTCAGAAAGTATTCACACCTCTTGACTTTTTCCTTTGTTACAGCCTGAATTTACAAAATGGATTCAATTAAGGTTGTGTCACTGGTCTACACACACTACCCATAATATCGAAGTGGAATTATGTTTTTAGAAATGATTACAAATGTATAAAAAATGAAAAGCTGAAATGTCTTGAGTCAATAAATATTCAACACCTTAGTTAGGGCAGCCTATATAATTTCAGGGGTAAATATTTGCAAAAAGGGATACCTCAGCATTTTGGCAATGAGGGCCTTTATCTACTTCCCCAGAGTCGAATGAACTTGTGGATACCATTTTTATGTTCTGTGTCCAGGATGAAATTAAGAGGTACTTTTGCGAGCCAATGCCAACTAGTTATAGCAATTGCGCAAGCGCTAGTTAGGGACTTCCATCCAACTGCACTGTTGGCTGTCTGGAATTTTAAAAAACACTATTGGCTGCCTGGCTGCCTGGCTGCTGTCTGGTTGATCGCTGCTAGCTGTCACCTTCATCTCAAACAATTTCCATCTCGATGCGCTGCTACCGGCCACCTCCTTTTCCTCCCCTACCTGTACTGCCACTGCCTCGATCGGCTGATCAGGCTCATTTTTTCTTTTATTCACTGCTTTTCTCGATTTGGCTAACTGAGATTGACCATTTTTATTCACATACTGTAGGTATATTTGAGATTTTAAGTGGATTCTTCGCGGGATATATTTTCAAAAAAGGGAGTGCTGCCAGAAACGGCTTTTAAATGCCAGTAACCAATCGGATGTCAGGAAATTACTCACCTTTCAGCACTAAGCACTACATCTACAAAGGATACTACAGCCCTGTATGGACTAGCTGACGATATGCTCTTGGAAAACAAGCTTTTGAATGATATATGATTCAACATGCAGAGTTTTAAAATTGCAGTTGAAGTTCTAGATGAAACATGCTAACAAGAACTACATTTATGCTAGATGTAGTTGACGGAGTTGGGTTAAAATGATATAAATCAAGTATGTATATACATTATTTACGATGTATTTGTATATTTTACGAAAGTATGGTAAAATATCCCAAAATCTGAAAATGGACAAATGGATTTTTTGCCTGTGGTGCATGGTCTTAACAAGTCACATAATAATTTGAATGGATGCACTCTGTGTGCAATGATAGTGTTTATGAATGACCACCTCATCTCTGTACCCCACACATACAATTTTCTGTAAGGACCCTCAGTCGAGCAGTGAATTTCAAACACAGATTCAACCACAAAGAATAAAGAGGTTTTCCAATGCCTCAAAGAATGGCACCTATTGGTAGATGGGTAAAAAATAAAAAAGCAGACATTGAATATCCCTTTGAGCATGATGAAGTTATTAATTACAATTTGAATGGTGCATCAATACACCCAGTCACTACAAAGATACAACCGTCCTTCCTAACTCAGTTGCCGGAGAGGAAGGAAACCGCTCATGGATCTCACCATGAGGCCAATGGTGACTTTAAAACAGTTACAGAGTTTAATGGCTGTGAAAGGAGAAAATGGAGGATGAATCAACAACATTGTAGTTACTCCACAATACTAACTTACATGACAGAGTGAAAAGAAGGAAGACTGTACAGAATTAAAATATTCCATATAATACATCCTGTTTGCATAAGGCTCTAAAATAAAACTACAAAAAATGTGGCCTGAATGAATACAAAGTGTTATGTTTGGGGCAAATCCAACACATCACTGAGTACAGCTCTTCATATTTTCAAGCATGGTGGTGGCTGCATTATGTTATGGGTATGCTTGTCATCGGCAAAGACTAGGTAGTTTTCAGGATTTAAAAAATTACCTAATGCAGCTAAGCACAGGCAAAATACTAGAGGAAAACCTGGTTCAGTCTGCTTTCTGCCAGACACTGGGAGATGAATTAACAATTCAGCAGGACAATAACCTAAAACACAAGGCAAAATAGACACGTGAGTGGCTTACCAAGATGACATTTAATGTTTCTGAGTGCCTTTTGAGTTACAGTTTGACCTAAAATCGGCATGAAAATTGACACCAAGACATACAAATGGCTGTCTAGCAATGATTAACAACGAACTTGACAGATAATTTTATAAGATTAATGTGCAACTACTGTACAAATGCGGTGTGCAAAGCTCTTAGAGAATTACCCAGAATGACTCACAGCTATAAATCGCTGCCAAAGGTGATTCTAACATTATTGATGCAGGGGTGTGAATGCTTATGTAAACTAGATATTTCGGTATTACATTTGCAAACATTTCTAAAAAACATGTTTTTACTTTGTCATTATGGGATATTGTGTGTAGAGAAATCCGTTTAATCCATTTTGAATCCAGGCTGTAACACAACAAAATGTAGCATGTGGGTTTGAATACTTTGTGAAGGGACTGTATAATTAATATCAACCATGACAAATGAACTATAATTAGCACATATTTCAGTGCTTGCACATACAGTCGTGGCCAAAAGTTTTGAGAATGACACAAATATTAATTTCCACAAAGTTTGCTGCTTCAGTGTCTTTTTGTCAGATGTTAGCTGGAATACTGAAGTATAATTACAAGCATTTCATAAGTGTCAAAGGCTTTTATTGACACTCACATGAAGTTGATGCAAAGAGTCAATATTTGCAGTGTTGACCCTTCTTTTTCAAGACCTCTGCAATCCGCCCTGGCATGCTGTCAATTAACTTCTGGGCCACATCCATCATCCGACTGATGGCAGCCCATTCTTGCATAATCAATGCTTGGAGTTTGTCAGAATTTGTGGGGTTTTGTTTGTCCACCTCTACCTCTTGAGAATTGACCACAAGTTCTCAATGGGATTAAGGTCTGGGGAGTTTCCTGGCCATGGACCCAAAATATCAATGTTTTGTTCCTCGAGCCACTTAGTTATCACTTTTGCCTTATGGCAAGGTGCTCCATCATGCTGGAAAAGGCATTGTTCATCACCAAACTGTTCCTGGATGGTTGGGAGAAGTTGCTCTCGGAGAATATGTTGGTACCATTCTTTATTCATGGCTGTGTTCTTATGTAAAATTGTGAGTGAGCTGCCTGCTGCCATTTCTGAGCAAGCTCTGTACTGGTGGAGCCCCGATCCCGCAGCTGAATCAACTTTAGGAGACGGTCCTGGCGCTTGCTGGACTTTCTTGGGTGCCCTGAAGCCTTCTTCACAACAATTGAACCGCTCTCCTTGAAGTTCGCAATGATGACGGCACGTGTTTCCTGCCAGGTAACCATGGTTGACAGAGGAAGAACAATGATTCCAAGCACCACTCTCCTTTTGAAGCTTCCAGTCTGTTTTTCAATCTCAATCAGCATGACAGAGTGATCTCCAGCCTTGTCCTCGTCAACACTCACACCTGTGTTAACGAGAGAATCACTGACATGATGTCAGCTGGTCCTTTTGTGGCAGGGCTGGAATGCAGTGGAATTTTTTTGGGGGGGGATTCAGTTCATTTGCATGGCAATTCATCTGATCACTCTTCATAACTCTTCATAACATTCTCGAGTATATACAAATTGCCATCATACAAACTGAGGCAGCAGACTGTGAAAATTAATATTTGTGTCATTCTCAAAACTTTTGGCCACGACTGTACACTCACTAACACATTGTAAGCATGCACACGTGCTAAGAGATATTCACTTTGGTCGTTTCATGCTCTCCTTCTAACTTTTAACTAAATGCTTAGTGCAAACCTGTCATCTCAGCTGACTAACAGTGTTAGCCGAATGGGGGGAATTCATTGGGGGGTAGGAGAGTTAAGAATCAGACCACCAATTCCCCATCTGCTTCATGGTCTGGAGTGCCCTCCAGCAACCCCTCCCAAAACATCAGGGTGAGTTTGCGGAGTCCAGTCCAGCAGAGTTTTATAACTGTAAGGTTTTGAAAGAGCACAATACTGGTCTCTCACTTTGCACCCACACACAAATCCACTCTCACTATTTCAAACACTAGTAGATCCACAGGTATTTGGTCACACACTTCAGCAAATGAACACACACACACAAGTGCACACACACACACACACCTGCACAGTCACTTTATAAGCTATGAATAGTACCTCATCACCATCGCAATGCTGCTTTATCTGACATATGTGTGTTGACAGACAGCTCTCATAATGCTCTAACAACTAACCCAACTCGTGTACGACAGTTCCTGCCAGAGCATGCTACTACAATATACTGTATTGTGCCTCCCATTATGGCTCTAATACATTATGACTCCATGGTACACTAACCATGGCTATAGATCCAATAGATCCCAGTCTTTGGCTGAAAGTGTATGCCCTCTAGTGGCCTAATTGCAGTCCAGTGAAGCTCATTAGCTGAAGTACCAATCATAATCCTATGTCACAAGTGAGAGATTATTTAATGCTAAATGGAAATTCAAGGAATATGGTGTATTAAAGACCAGGTTTATAAACAGATCCAGGACAATCAAATAGTGAAGAGATAATCTGATGGACACCTGTTTTATGGCTGGGCTAGCTGGCAGAGGTTTATGGTACCATCATGGCACAAGGCGAGACCCACATGCAGGCAGATGGTAGATGGTTGGAGTCTTACAATGTTTATTAATCCAAAGGGGTAGGCAAGAGAATGGTCATGGGTAGGCAAGAGAATGGTCATGGGTAGGCAAGAGAATGGTCATGGACAGGCAAAAAGGTCAAAACCAGATCAGAGTCCAGGAGGTACAGAGTGGCACAGAGAGACAGGAAAACAGGGATAAATACACCGGGCAAAATAAGTGACACCTGGACAGGGTGGAGGCAATCACAGGAACAGGTGAAACAGATCAGGGCGTGACAGGTACTATAAGATCACTTCAAGAGAATAATGCAAGCCAGAAATGAGGCTCATTCACACGAACACTGAAGGCACAAAGACATTTTTTTCAAGTGTTGAAAAAGTGTTAACTGGATTAGTGGTTCTCATATGTGCTCTGTGAAGTGTTATTATTAACACTTTCTGACTTAAATGTCGATGTGAGTTTGCTGTGAATGTTATTAATATATTTACTCTACAGCCTCCTATGGCCTACTTCACACTTTTCCAAGTTGAAATGTAACGTAGTTCATTTAATGTGTGACACACACCTTTAGTAAATACTGTATGTGAGATGTAACAGTTTCTATTTATACATAACATATTGTGTTATTCCCTGATGGAGATTGGAGATTGGAGATTGGAAGAAATGGCAGAGTGGGCCAGACTGCCTCATCGCCTGTATCCGCCACGGAGCCGCAGTCAAACGACCACCCCTCATCACTGTCAAACGCTCCCTAAAACACTTCTGTGAGCAGGCCTTTCTAATCGACCTGGCCCTGGTATCCTGGAAGGACATTGACCTCATCCCGTCAGTTGAGGATGCATGGTCATTCTTTAAAAGTAAATTCCTCACCATTTTAGATAAGCATGCTCCGTTCAAAAAATGCAGAACCAAGAACAGATACAGCCCTTGGTTCACTCCAGACCTGACTGCCCTCGACCAGCACAAAAACATCCTGTGGCGGACTGCAATAGCATCGAATAGCCCCCGTGATATGCAACTGTTCAGGGAAGTCAGGAACCAATACACGCAGTCAGTCAGGAAAGCTAAGGCCAGCTTCTTCAGGCAGAAGTTTGCATCCTGGTTTTCTCCAACTCCAAAAAGTTCTGGGACACTGTGAAGTCCATGGAGAACAAGAGCACCTCCTCCCAGCTGCCCACTGCACTGAGGCTAGGAAACACGGTCTCCACCGATAAATCCATGATTATCGAAAACTTCAATAAGCACTTCTCAACGGCTGGCCATGCCTTCCGCCTGGCTACTCCAACCTCGGCCAACAGCTCCGCTCCCCCCGTAGCTCCTCACCCAAGCCTCTCCAGGTTCTCCTTTACCCAAATCCAGATAGCAGATGTTCTGAAAGAGCTGCAAAACCTGGACCCGTACAAATCAGCTGGGCTTGACAATCTGGACCCGCTATTTCTGAAACTATCTGCCGCCATTGTCGCAACCCCTATTACCAGCCTGTTCAACCTCTCTTTCATATCGTCTGAGATCCCCAAGGATTGAAAGCTGCCGCAGTCATCCCCCTCTTCAAAGGGGGAGACACCCTGGACCCAAACTGTTACAGACCTATATCCATCCTGCCCTGCCTATCTAAGGTCTTCGAAAGCCAAGTCAACAAACAGGTCACTGACCATCTCGAATCCCACCGTACCTTCTCCGCTGTGCAATCTGGTTTCCGAGCCGGTCACGGGTGCACCTCAGCCACACTCAAGGTACTAAACGATATCATAACCGCCATCGATAAAAGACAGTACTGTGCAGCCGTCTTCATCGACCTCGCCAAGGCTTTCGACTCTGTCAATCACCATATTCTTATCGGCAGACTCAACAGCCTCGGTTTTTCGGATGACTGCCTTGCCTGGTTCACCAATTAATTTGCAGACAGAGTTCAGTGTGTCAAATCGGAGGGCATGCTGTCCGGTCCTCTGGCAGTCTCTATGGGGGTGCCACAGGGCTCAATTCTCGGGCCGACTCTTTTCTCTGTATATATCAATGATGTTGCTCTTGCTGCGGCCGATTCCCTGATCCACCTCTACGCAGACGACACCATTCTATATACTATACTCGGCCCGTCATTGGACACTGTGCTATCTAACCTCCAAACGAGCTTCAATGCCATACAGCACTCCTTCCGTGGCCTCCAACTGCTCTTAAACGCGAGTAAAACCAAATGCATGCTTTTCAACCGATCGCTGCCTGCACCCGCATGCCCGACTAGCATCACCACCCTGGATGGTTCCGACCTTGAATATGTGGACATCTATAAGTACCTAGGTGTCTGGCTAGACTGCAAACTCTCCTTCCAGACTCACATCAAACATCTCCTATCGAAAATCAAATCAAGAGTCGGCTTTCTATTCCGCAACAAAGCCTCCTTCACTCACGCTGCCAAGCTTACCCTAGTAAAACTGACTATCCTACCGATCCTCGACTTCGGCGATGTCATCTACAAAATGGCTTCCAACACTCTACTCAGCAAACTGGATGCAGTCTATCACAGGGCCATCCGTTTTGTCACTAAAGCATCTTATACCACCCACCACTGCGACTTGTATGCTCTAGTCGGCTGGCCCTCACTACATATTCGTCGCCAGACCCACTGGCTCCAGGTCATCTACAAGTCCATGCTAGGTAAAGCTCCTCCTTATCTCAGTTCACTGGTCACGATGGCAACACCCATCCGTAGCACGCGCTCCAGCAGGTGTATCTCACTGATCATCCCTAAAGCCAACACCTCATTTGGCCTGTTTTTATTTATTTACTTTTCTGCTCTTTTGCACACCAATATCTCTACCTGTACATGACCATCTGATCATTTATCACTCCAGTGTTAATCTGCAAAATTGTATTATTCGCCTACCTCCTCATGCCTTTTGCACACATTGTATATAGACTGCCCATTTTTTCTACTGTGTTATTGACTTGTTAATTGTTTATTCCATGTGTAACTCTGTGTTGTCTGTTCACACTGCTATGCTTTATCTTGGCCAGGTCGCAGTTGCAAATGAGAACTTGTTCTCAACTAGCCTACCTGGTTAAATACAGGAAAAAAAAAAAAAATTGTGTGATAGATTTAGTTGGCTGGCTAGCATCAAATCAAATCAAATCAAATTTATTTATATAGCCCTTCGTACATCAGCTGATATCTCAAAGTGCTGTACAGAAACCCAGCCTAAAATCCCAAACAGCAAGCAATGCAGGTGTAGAAGCACGGTGGCTAGGAAAAACTCCCTAGAAAGGCCAAAACCTAGGAAGAAACCTAGAGAGGAACCAGGCTATGTGGGGTGGCCAGTCCTCTTCTGGCTGTGCCGGGTGGAGATTATAACAGAACATGGCCAAGATGTTCAAATGTTCATAAATGACCAGCATGGTCGAATAATAACAAGGCAGAACAGTTGAAACTGGAGCAGCAGCACAGTCAAGTGGACCGGGGACAGCAAGGAGTCATCATGTCAGGTAGTCCTGGGGCACGGTCCGAGGGCTCAGGTCCTCCGAGAGAGAGAAAGAAAGAGAGAATTAGAGAGAGCATATGTGGGGTGGCCCGTCCTCTTCTGGCTGTGCAAAGGAAAAGAAGCTAGCCTGCATAGGTACAGTGCATTCGGAAAGTTTTCGGGCCCCTTACTTTTTTCCACATTTTGTTACGTTACAGACTTATACTAAAATGGATGAAATAAAATTAAATCTATCTACACACAATACCCCATAATGACAAAGCAATAACATATCGTTTTTATTAATAAAACAAATATTTTAAAAATACCTCATAATTCCCGGCTTCTCAAGCCTTATTGCTTAATTAATGGACAAAGTAATTTATGATGTTCAATAGGTTCTGAGAGCGATAAATGTCCCACCCAGCCAAAGTCAGCCACACCCTTAGTATTTCACTCATCTGGTTTCCGTAGTGTAGTGGTTATCACGTTCGCCTAACACGCGAAAGGTCCCCGTTTCGAGACCGGGAGGAAACACTTTTTAACAAATTGGACAGTAAGCCTATTCACTTCGGGCTCGGTCCCAATTTCGGAATTCATGCTTTTCCTTCGCACTTCTCAGTATTTGGTATTCAGACTTACCTATTTTAGTCGCGTAACGCACTCTGCATGTGTGGCGAGCTTGGGCACTCTGAATACATTCCTGCTCCGTGTGGTCTGAGGTCCATAATGATTCAAATAGTTTATCATGCCAGGGTAAGCCGACAAGAAACACAGCCCTTATTTTAAGTGTTTTTAAAATCCCCTGTGGGGAACATGAAGGGTGGAAAAACGATTGGAACCATTTTCCTGTTTGACCGCTAGTTTTTAATGGGTATTATGGCTCTTTCTGTGGTACTCACTTTGGGATATTATGTGAGGTAGACTTGTGGGCATTCCTAATATTTTCCACGACTTCCTCTTTTTGTATTGTAGTTTCAGTAGTGTAGTGGTTATCACGTTCGCCTCACGCGCGAAAGGTCATATTCAATATTTCCCAATGCCCAGAGGCTAGCATTTGGTTTGAAACAGTTGTGGTTTATCTAAACCTTGCTGTCTACCTCTCCGACCTGTGGATCAATGTTGCCGTTTTTTTGGGGACCTCCACCGTGCGATCTGTATGAATGTGAACAGACTGACAGCTTCTCTGAGCCAGGCAAATTAATTTATCAGGGTCATTGTAATGGATATATCCAAACAAATGGCAATATAATCCAAGGTAAAACAAACAAAAATGTAGATCGTTTTCTGTCATTTCAGCTGCTTGATGTGATTGTGTGATAGATTTAGTTGGCTGGCTAGCATCAAATCAAATCAAATCAAATTTATTCATATAGCCCTTCGTACATCAGCTGATATCTCAAAGTGCTGTACAGAAACCCAGCCTAAAACCCCAAACAGCAAGCAATGCAGGTGTAGAAGCACGGTGGCTAGGAAAAACTCCCTAGAAAGGCCAAAACCTAGGAAGAAACCTAGAGAGGAACCAGGCTATGTGGGGTGGCCAGTCCTCTTCTGGCTGTGCCGGGTGGAGATTATAACAGAACATGGCCAAGATGTTCAAATGTTCATAAATGACCAGCATGGTCGAATAATAATAACAAGGCAGAACAGTTGAAACTGGAGCAGCAGCACAGTCAAGTGGACCGGGGACAGCAAGGAGTCATCATGTCAGGTCGTCCTGGGGCACGGTCCTAGGGCTCAGGTCCTCCGAGAGAGAGAAAGAAAGTGAGAATTAGAGAGAGCATATGTGGGGTGGCCCGTCCTCTTCTGGCTGTGCAAAGGAAAAGAAGCTAGCCTGCATAGGTACAGTGCATTCGGAAAGTTTTCAGGCCCCTTACTTTTTTCCACATTTTGTTACGTTACAGACTTATACTAAAATGGATGAAATACAATAAAATCTATCTACACACAATACCCCATAATGACAAAGCAATAACATATAGTTTTTATTAATAAAACAAATATTTTAAAAATACCTCATAATTCCCGGCTTCTCAAGCCTTATTGCTTAATTAATGGACAAAGTAATTTCTGATGTTCAATAGGTTCTGAGAGCGATAAATGTCCCACCCAGCCAAAGTCAGCCACACCCTTAGTATTTCACTCATCTGGTTTCCGTAGTGTAGTGGTTATCACGTTCGCCTAACATGTGAAAGGTCCCCCGTTCGAGACCGGGCGGAAACACTTTTTAACAAATTGGACAGTAAGCCTATTCACTTCGGGCTCGGTCCCAATTTCGGAATTCATGCTTTTCCTTCGCACTTCTCAGTATTTGGTATTCAGACTTACCTATTTTAGTCGCGTAACGCACTCTGCATGTGTGGCTAGCTTGGGCGCTCTGAATACATTCCTGCTCCGTGTGGTCTGAGGTCCATAATGATTCAAATAGTTTATCATGCCAGGGTAAGCCGACAAGAAACACAGCCCTTATTTTAAGTGTTTTTAAAATCCCCTGTGGGGAACATGAAGGGTGGAAAAACGATTGGAACCATTTTCCTGTTTGACCGCTAGTTTTTAATGGGTATTATGGCTCTTTCTGTGGTACTCACTTTGGGATATTATGTGAGGTTGACTTGTGGGCATTCCTAATATTTTCCACGACTTCCTCTTTTTGTATTGTAGTTTCAGTAGTGTAGTGGTTATCACATTCGCCTCACACGCGAAAGGTCATATTCAATATTTCCCAATGCCCAGAGGCTAGCATTTGGTTTGAAACAGTTGTGGTTTATCTAAACCTTGCTGTCTACCTCTCCGACCTGTGGATCAATGTTGCCGTTTTTTTGGGGACCTCCACCGTGCGATCTGTATGAATGTGAACAGACTGACAGCTTCTCTGAGCCAGGCAAATTAATTTATCAGGGTCATTGTAATGGATATATCCAAACAAATGGCAATATAATCCAAGGTAAAACAAACAAAAATGTAGATCGTTTTCTGTCATTTCAGCTGCTTGATGTGATTGTGTGATAGATTTAGTTGGCTGGCTAGCATCAAATCAAATCAAATCAAATTTATTCATATAGCCCTTCGTACATCAGCTGATATCTCAAAGTGCTGTACAGAAACCCAGCCTAAAACCCCAAACAGCAAGCAATGCAGGTGTAGAAGCACGGTGGCTAGGAAAAACTCCCTAGAAAGGCCAAAACCTAGGAAGAAACCTAGAGAGGAACCAGGCTATGTGGGGTGGCCAGTCCTCTTCTGGCTGTGCCGGGTGGAGATTATAACAGAACATGGCCAAGATGTTCAAATGTTCATAAATGACCAGCATGGTCGAATAATAACAAGGCAGAACAGTTGAAACTGGAGCAGCAGCACAGTCAAGTGGACCGGGGACAGCAAGGAGTCATCATGTCAGGTAGTCCTGGGGCACGGTCCTAGGGCTCAGGTCCTCCGAGAGAGAGAAAGAAAGAGAGAATTAGAGAGAGCATATGTGGGGTGGCCCGTCCTCTTCTGGCTGTGCAAAGGAAAAGAAGCTAGCCTGCATAGGTACAGTGCATTCGGAAAGTTTTCGGGCCCCTTACTTTTTCCACATTTTGTTACGTTACAGACTTATACTAAAATGGATGAAATAAAATAAAATCTATCTACACACAATACCCCATAATGACAAAGCAATAACATATCGTTTTTATTAATAAAACAAATATTTTAAAAATACCTCATAATTCCCGGCTTCTCAAGCCTTATTGCTTAATTAATGGACTAAGTAATTTCTGATGTTCAATAGGTTCTGAGAGCGATAAATGTCCCACCCAGCCAAAGTCAGCCACACCCTTAGTATTTCACTCATCTGGTTTCCGTAGTGTAGTGGTTATCACGTTCGCCTAACATGTGAAAGGTCCCCCGTTCGAGACCGGGCGGAAACACTTTTTAACAAATTGGACAGTAAGCCTATTCACTTCGGGCTCGGTCCCAATTTCGGAATTCATGCTTTTCCTTCG
This sequence comes from Oncorhynchus keta, assembly GCF_023373465.1. Classification (NCBI taxonomy): domain Eukaryota; kingdom Metazoa; phylum Chordata; class Actinopteri; order Salmoniformes; family Salmonidae; genus Oncorhynchus; species Oncorhynchus keta. The sequence goes on from NC_068443.1 coordinate 39,394,261, forward strand.
CACTTCTCAGTATTTGGTATTCAGACTTACCTATTTTAGTCGCGTAACGCACTCTGCATGTGTGGCTAGCTTGGGCGCTCTGAATACATTCCTGCTCCGTGTGGTCTGAGGTCCATAATGATTCAAATAGTTTATCATGCCAGGGTTAGCCGACAAGAAACACAGCCCTTATTTTAAGTGTTTTTAAAATCCCCTGTGGGGAACATGAAGGGTGGAAAAACGATTGGAACCATTTTCCTGTTTGACCGCTAGTTTTTAATGGGTATTATGGCTCTTTCTGTGGTACTCACTTTGGGATATTATGTGAGGTTGACTTGTGGGCATTCCTAATATTTTCCACGACTTCCTCTTTTTGTATTGTAATTTCAGTAGTGTAGTGGTTATCACGTTCGCCTCACACGCGAAAGGTCATATTCAATATTTCCCAATGCCCAGAGGCTAGCATTTGGTTTGAAACAGTTGTGGTTTATCTAAACCTTGCTGTCTACCTCTCCGACCTGTGGATCAATGTTGCCGTTTTTTTGGGGACCTCCACCGTGCGATCTGTATGAATGTGAACAGACTGACAGCTTCTCTGAGCCAGGCAAATTCATTTATCAGGGTCATTGTAATGGATATATCCAAAGAAATGGCAATATAATCCAAGATAAAACAAACAAAAATGTAGATAGTTTTCTGTCGTTTCAGCTGCTTGATGTGATTGTGTGATAGATTTAGTTGGCTGGCTAGCATCAAATCAAATCAAATCAAATTTATTTATATAGCCCTTCGTACATCAGCTGATATCTCAAAGTGCTGTACAGAAACCCAGCCTAAAACCCCAAACAGCAAGCAATGCAGGTGTAGATGCACGGTGGCTAGGAAAAACTCCCTAGAAAGGCCAAAACCTAGGAAGAAACCTAGAGAGGAACCAGGCTATGTGGGGTGGCCAGTCCTCTTCTGGCTGTGCCGGGTGGAGATTATAACAGAACATGGCCAAGATGTTCAAATGTTCATAAATGACCAGCATGGTCGAATAATAACAAGGCAGAACAGTTGAAACTGGAGCAGCAGCACAGTCAAGTGGACCGGGGACAGCAAGGAGTCATCATGTCAGGTAGTCCTGGGGCACGGTCCTAGGGCTCAGGTCCTCCGAGAGAGAGAAAGAAAGAGAGAATTAGAGAGAGCATATGTGGGGTGGCCCGTCCTCTTCTGGCTGTGCAAAGGAAAAGAAGCTAGCCTGCATAGGTACAGTGCATTCGGAAAGTTTTCGGGCCCCTTACTTTTTTCCACATTTTGTTACGTTACAGACTTATACTAAAATGGATGAAATAAAATAAAATCTATCTACACACAATACCCCATAATGACAAAGCAATAACATATAGTTTTTATTAATAAAACAAATATTTTAAAAATACCTCATAATTCCCGACTTCTCAAGCCTTATTGCTTAATTAATGGACAAAGTAATTTCTGATTTTCAATTGGTTCTGAGAGCGATAAATGCCCCACCCAGCCAAAGTCAGCCACACCCTTAGTACTCCACTCATCAGGTTTCTGTAGTGTAGTGGTTATCACGTTCGCCTAACACGCGAAAGGTCCCCGGTTTGAGACCGGGCAGAAACACCTTTTAACAAATTGGACAGTAAGCCTATTCACTTCGGGCTCGGTCCCAATTTCGGAATTCATACTTTTCCTTCGCACTTCTCAGTATTTGGTATTCAGACTTACCTTTTTTTTGTCGCATAACGCACTCTGCATGTGTGGCTAGCTTGGGCGCTCTGAATATATTCCTGCTACGTGTTGTCTGAGGTCCATAATGATTCAAATAGTTTATCATGCCAGGGTTAGCCGACAAGAAACACAGCCCTTATTTTAAGTGTTTTTAAAATCCCCTGTGGGGAACATGAAGGGTTGAAAAACGATTGGAACCATTTTCCTGTTTGACCGCTAGTTTTTAATGGGTATTATGGCTCTTTCTGTGGTACTCACTTTGGGATATTATGTGAGGTAGACTTGTGGGCATTCCTAATATTTTCCACAACTTCCTCTTTTTGTATTGTAGTTTCAGTAGTGTAGTGGTTATCACGTTCGCCTCACACGCGAAAGGTCATATTCAATATTTCCCAATGCCCAGAGGCTAGCATTTGATTTGAAACAGTTGTGGTTTATCTAAACCTTGCTGTCTTCCTCTCCGACCTGTGGATCAATGTTGCCCTTTTTTTGGGGACCTCCACCATGCGATCTGTATGAATGTGAACAGACTGACAGCTTCTCTGAGCCAGGCAAATTCATTTATCAGGGTCATTGTAATGGATATATATCCAAAGAAATTGCAATATAATCCAAGGTAAAACAAACAAAAATGTAGACCGTTTTCTGTCATTTCAGCTGCTTGATGTGATTGTGTGATAGATTTAGTTGGCTGGCTAGCAAAGGAAAAGAAGCTAGCCTGCATAGGTACTGTGCATTCGGAAAGTTTTCGGATATTTTAAAAATACCTCATAATTCCCGGCTTCTCAAGCCTTATTGCTTAATTAATGGACTAAGTCATTTCAGATTTTCAATAGGTTCTGAGAGCAATAAATGTCCCACCCCGCCAAAGTCTGCCACACCCTTAGTATTCCATATCTTAAGGGAAGATTTCGGCAGTTGCTGTATGGTTATTGAGAAAGTCCATATTGCAAATGTACGGTCCCTTACTAGACGTCCAAAATCGTTTGTAAAATTCGCGGACGGCGTCGGGCCGAGCAGCAGGGCCGGACCAACCAGGAAGTCATCAAATGAACTTTGTCTGACATTCGGTTTCCGTTTGACAAAAATAACAAGATTTTGGTCATTTTTCCGCTGTCCCGGAAATTCCCACAAGAGGGCATAAGCAATCATATTGCTATTGGACAAAACATCACGATTCACGACGGGGCCTTATCTCGAAAACGGAAAATATTTTGAAGCCGAAACTCGTGAGCATAGGTTTGGCATAATGGGCAGTTGGCCCCGAACAAGATGTCTAGGCGTCTTGTTCGGGCGTCTAGGCCTCAACAGTTTTTGAGTTATGGCCATTTATCTGGGATTAAAGGTCCAAAATGAAAATAGAGAAATTATTTTTCCACTTCACGTCAAAGTCAAGGAGCCTCCGGTGTCAATAAAAAAAGAACCAGCCATTTATCTATCGTCATTTAAGAGAAATCGTACAACGACAGATTGGTGATGTTCACGAATAGGTTTTTTTTTCTCCAACGGTTACAGATCCAGTTGCAGGGTGTTCTTACGAATCTTTTTAAAGTGTGCTGCGGAGCTCTGCGAGATTTCTGTGATTTTCTATGATTTTCTGAAATAACACACACTCACTAAACCCTCCGTAAATAACTCAGTTCTTAACGTAAAGACTTAAAACTCAGGATTCTGTAAAGGCATACCCCAATCATGATATGAGTTTATTTATAGCTTCCTGTGCCAACCGGAAGTGCCTTAAATAGTGTCACAGTGGCAGTTTCCAAGGGTTAAAAAGGTCTGATCTTTTCAAAACTTCATATGTGTGATTAGGCAACCCCCATAAACTGTAAGTCAGTCATTTCTCCCAACAGATGTCAAAGAAAAGCTCTCTCTCACACACACACACACACAGAAACACACACACAGCAAGGATGGAGTGACAAAGTGCAGTGCTTAAAGACACACAAAGCCTACAATGGCATTTCCATATTCTCTAGGCCGTGCCGAGTTCAACAAGATGCCCCGCTTGACCGTAGCTCGCTCGGTCTAAGCACAGCGACCATTACAAAAGTAGGCCCAAAATGAAGGCTGGCCCTCAATGTCATTTGCTTTTGGGTGACAGTGAGAGAACCGTTAAGGTGAGAAGCACAATTCGACCTCAGGTACATTCCTAAGGTCCTCCCGATCTGTGCAAGCCTAACCGTGACCCTGTGGCAATAACCCTTAACAGTTAAAAGAAGGTGTTTACATCAAAGAGTTTGCATTGACTTCTCTCCCCATAGGAATACATTGCCTGCACCTCTAAATTCAACCTGAAGCCTATGTGGGTTATGAATGCCTAATGAACCTGTCTTCTATGACAGTCCATCAGACCACTATGAGGTCTACCTGTGTCGATTCTAAGCTTCCTGGAGCAAACGGAAGTGGTTAAATTGACCCAAAAGGTGTTTTAATGTACATAACCTTCAAAGGTGAAAATGACTACATTCAACTCTGTGTAGATCGTAGATCAGTCAATTCTTAACTTAAAGACTTAAAACTCAGGATTCTGTAAGTGTCTATGTCAATCAAGACATGTGTTTACTTATAGCTTCCTGTGCCAACCGGAAGTGCCTTTAATTGGGTCACATTGTCTGTTTTGAAGGGTTAAAAAAGTCACATCTTTCCTAAACTTCATATGTGTGACTAGGTAACCCTCATGAACTGTAAATTAGTCATTTCTCCCAACAGATGTCAAAGAAAAGCTCTCACACGCACACACAGCGAGGATGCAGTTAAAAAGTGCGGTGCTCAAAGACACAGAGAGCAGGCAATGGCATAAACATAATCTCTAGGCCGTGCCGAGTTCAACGAGATATCCCGCTTGACCGTAGCTCGCTCGGTTTGAGCGCAGCGACCATGAGAAAAGTAGGCCCAAAATGAAGCCTGCCCCACAACGTCATTTGATTTTGGGTGACAGAGAGAGAACCGTTAGGGTGAGAAGCACAATTCAACCTCTTGTACGTTCCTAAGGTCCTCCCGATCCGTGCAAGCCTAACCTTGACCGTGTGGCATTAACCCTTAATAGTTAAAATAATGTGTTTACTTCAAAGAGTTTGCATTGACTTCTCTCCCCATAGGAATACATTGCCTGCACCCCTAAATTAAACCTGAAGCCTATATGGGTTATGAATGCCGTATGAACTTGTCTTTGGTAACAGTCCATCAGGCCAGTATGAGGTCTACCTGTGTTGATTCTAAGCTTCCTGGACCAACCGGAAGTGGTTAAAATCACCCTAAAAGTGTTTTTCCATACCCTGCCTGCAGTTTGATAGACATAGTGCATTCAACCCTGTGTAAATCAGTCAGTTCTTAACGTAAAGACTTAAAACTCAGGATTCTGTAAGAGCATACCCCAATGAGGATATGTGTTGACTTATAGCTTCCTGTGCCAACCGGAAGTGCCATAATTGGTGTCTCAGGGGCTGTTTCGAAGGGTTAAAAAAGTCAGATCTGTCCAAAACTTCAGATGTGTGATTAGGCAACCCCCATGAACTGTAAATCAGTCATTTTCCCCATAAGATTTAAAAGGAAAACTAAATCACACACACACACAGCTTGGAAGTAGGGACCCATTGGGGTGCGTAGAGACATACACTGCCTGCATTGGTTAACCTTGTTGGAACTTTTAAAGAACCGAGTTCCGAAACTTTAGAATCCTGTTCTAGACCTCAGGTCGATAGTGCGTGGTGAGTTACGTGGCTCTAGACGTTTCTCGGACCGAGAAACAGCTTCGTACATTTGCAATGACTTCAATTCATTTTTGCATCACGAAAATGGCGACATTTAGAAATGTCCCAGAGTTGCAAGACTAGGTGCATTGCGACCGTCTCGGCCCATATAGACAGACCCCAACGTTTCTGTCCGATAGCTCATTCAAGGACCCCGTAGCAAGTCATGGAAAAAAGTGAATTTTCAGCACCAATTAGGGTTTTGCTCGGACACCAAATGACCGATCGAGCCGAAACTTGGGATTCGGGGTCGCCTCAGCTAGGCCTACACATAACATATGAAATGGACCCGCAGCTAGAATGTAACTACGTGTTTTATGGTTTTTTTTAATGGTTTGAACCAAAGGCGTTGTGAATTCTGGGCCAGCTATGAAGTATGTGATAGTTGGCTACTAAACGAGTTGGAAAAAGTGGGTTTAGTGTCAGTTTGTATCAGTTTGGTGTCAGAATGATATCTAATTGACTGATGGATGGTGACTTCCTGGTGACTCTTGTCCATTTGCAATATGTTTAAACAGTGAGGTACCATCACCAAAAGTGACATTCTGAAATCAACCCTAACGAGCCATTCAGATGAACCAGAATCACTGCCCAGCCATCCCGAGTTCATAGGGCCAGTCAATTTCACATTCCTGCAGGATTTCTATAGCATGACAAATTCGTGATGGTACCTGCCCATTGAACCATATTGCAAATGCACAGTGACTTTGCAAAAGTGAGAAAACATAAACAAATGGACATGATGAAATCAACACAACGAGTGATGGAAAGGTACAACTATCACTGCTCGGCCATCCTGTGTTCATCAGGCCAGTCAATTTAGCATTTTTGAGCATGTCAAATTTCATATGGTAAATGCCCATTGAAACATATTGCAAATGCACGTGCACTTGCAATATGATTCTATAGTGAAAAAACATCACCAAATGGACATGATGAAATCAACACAACGAGTGATGGAAAGGTACAACTATCACTGCTCGGCCATCCTGTGTTCATCAGGCCAGTCAATTTTGCATTTCTGCAGGATTTTTGAGCATGTCAAATTTCGGCATTTGGCCCCAAAAAAGTGCCTTTTGACTTTGACTTTTGACTTCCTATGAAATCATATTGTAAATGGACAAATCATATTCCTTATGCACAAGTAAAAAAAAAAAAAAATGATAATAAAATACAACTAAAGTATGTTGATACAGTTCTTATACATGTGTAATTGACACAAAATTCGAAAGAATTTCGAAAAACGGTCCAGAAAGCACTTTTATAAGGGTGTGTGAAGTTTTTGACAAAATTTTGACATTTTTGACTTTTGACTTTTGACATCCTATGAAATCATATTGAAAATGGACAAAACATATTCCTTATGCGCATGTAAAAAAAATAATAAATTATGATAATAAAATTGGACAAAAGTATATTCATACAGTTCTAACACATGTGTAATTGACAAACAAATCGAAAGAATTTCGAAAAACGGTCCAGATAAGTTTTTGACAAAAAAAAAAATTTTTTCAAAATGTTGCTTTTGGACGTTGACTTGGGTTACATTTCCAATATAAAAAACCAAGGTGGAGCGGATTCGCCACCTATTGGATTTTTAAAGTGTTACAACTGGCAATTGCCATATGGCATTTGCAATACACTTTGCATGAATCAACGCCGAATTGGGTGGTATTGGACAATGTGTATATCGTTTGTCCGATGCCAATGACTTCCCATTCATTTTTGTCCAATACAGGGGGTATTCCCTTACACTCATTAGGTTTCCGTAGTCTGAGCCAGGCAAATTCATTTATCAGGGTCATTGTAATGGATATATCCAAAGAAATGGCAATATAATCCAAGGTAAAACAAACACAAATGTAGATCGTTTTCTGTCATTTCAGCTGCTTGACAGTAAGCCTATTCACTAAGGGCTAAAATCTATCTACACACACAATGCCCCATAATGACAAAGCGATAACATATCGTTTTTATTAATAAAACAGATATTTTAAAAATACCTCATAATTCCCGGCTTCTCAAGCCTTATTGCTTAATTAATGGACTAAGTAATTTCAGATTTTCAACAGGTTCTGAGAACGATAAATGTCCCACCCCGCAAAAGTCAGCCAAACCCTTAGTATTCCACTCATTAGGTTTCCGTAGTGTAGTGGTTATCACGTTCGCCTTACAAGCGAATGGTCCCCGGTTCGAAACCGGGCGGAAACTGATTTGTCCAAATTGGACAGTAAGCCTATTCACTAAGGGCTCGGTCCCATTTTTGGAATTCATGCTTTTCCTTCGCACTTCTCAGTATTTGGTATTCAGACTTACCTTTTTTGTCGCGTAACGCATTCTGCATGTGTGGCTAGCTTGGGCGCTCTGAATATATTCCTGCTACGTGTGGTCTGAGGTCCATAATGATTCAAATAGTTTACCACTCCAGGGTAAGCCGACAAGAAACACAGCCCTTATTTGAAGTGTTTTTAAAATCCCCTGTGGGGAACATGAAGGGTGGAAAAATGATTGGAACCATTTTCCTGTATGACCGCTAGTTTTTAATGGATATTATGGCTCTTTCTGTGGTACTCAATTTGGGATATTATGTGAGGGATTCTTGTGGGCATTCCAAATATTTTCCACGACTTCCTCTTTTTGTATTGTAGTTTCAGTAGTGTAGTGGTTATCACGTTCGCCTCACACACAAAAGGTCATATTCAATATTTCCCAATACCCAGAGGCTAGCATTTGGTTTGAAACAGTTGTGGTTTATCTAAACCTTGCTGTCTACCTCTCCGACCTGTGGATCAATGTTGCCGTTTTTTTGGGGACCACCATCGTGCGATCTGTATGAATGTGAACAGACTGAACTCTTCTCTGAGCCAGGCAAATGCATTTATCAGGGTCATTGTAATGAATATATCCAAAGAAATGGCAATATAATCCAAGGTAAAACAAACAAAAATGTTGATCGTTTTCTGTCACTTCAGCTGCTTGATGTGATTGTGTGATAGATTTAGTTGGCTGGCAAGCAAAGGAAAAGAAGCTAGCCTGCATAGGTACAGTGCATTCGGAAAGTTTTCAGGCCCCTTACTTTTTTCCACATTTTGTTACGTTACAGACTTATACTAAAACGGATGAAATAAAATAAAATCTATCTACACACAATACCCCATAATGACAAAGCGATAACATATAGTTTTTATTAATAAAACAAATATTTTAAAAATACCTCATAATTCTCAGCTTCTCAAGCCTTATTGCTTAATTAATGGACTAAGTAATTTCAGATTTTCAACAGGTTCTGAGAGTGATAAATGTCCCAACCCGCCAAAGTCAGCCACACCCTTAGTATTCCACTCATTAGGTTTCTGTAGTGTAGTGGTTATCACGTTTGCCTCACACGCGAAAGGTCCCCGTTTCGAAACCGGGCGGAAACACATTTGAAGAAATTGGACAGTAAGCCTATTCCCTTGGGGTTCCTTCGCACTTCTCAGTATTTGATATTCAGACTTGCCTTTCTAAGTTGCGTAACGCATGTGTGGCTGACTTGGGCGCTCTGAATACATTCCTGCTTCGTGTGGTCTGAGGTCCATAATGATTCAAATAGTTTACCAGTCCAGGGTAAGCCGACAAGAAACACAGCCATTATTTTAAGTGTTTTTAAAATCCCCTGTGGGGAACATGAAGGGTGGAAAAATGATTGGAACCATTTTCCAGTTTGACCGCTAGTTTTTAATGGGTATTATGGCTCTTTCTGTGGTACTCACTTTGGGATATTATGTGAGGTAAACTTGTGGGCATTCCTAATATTTTCCACGACTTCCTCTTTTTTTATTGTAGTTTCAGTAGTGTAGTGGTTATCACGTTCGCCTCACACGCGAAAGGTCATATTCAATATTTCCCAATGCCCAGAGGCTAGCATTTGGTTTGAAACAGTTGTGGTTTATCTAAACCTTGCTGTCTACCTCTCCGGCCTGTGGATCAATGTTGCCGTTTTTTTGGGGATCTCCACAGTGCGATCTGTATGAATGTGAACAGACTGACAGCTTCTCTGAGCCAGGCAAATTCATTTATCAGGGTCATTGTAATGGATATATCCAAAGAAATGGCAATATAATCCAAGGTAAAACAAACAAAAATGTAGATCGTTTTCTGTCATTTCAGCTGCTTGATGTGATTGTGTGATAGATTTAGTTGGCTGGCTAGCAAAGGAATAGAAGCTAGCCTGCATAGGTACAGTGCATTCGGAAAGTTTTCAGGCCCCTTACTTTTTTCCACATTTTGTTACATTACAGACTTATACTAAAATGGACAGAAATAAAATAAAATCTATCTACACACAATGCCCCATAATGACAAAGCGATAACATATCGTTTTTATTAATAAAACAGATATTTTAAAAATACCTCATAATTCCCGGCTTCTCAAGCCTTATTGCTTAATTAATGGACTAAATAATTTCAGATTTTCAATAGGTTCTGAGAACGATAAATGTCCCACCCCACCAAAAGTCAGCCACACCCTTAGTATTCCACTCATTAGGTTTCCGTAGTGTAGTGGTTATCACGTTCGCCTCACATGCGAAAGATCCCCGGTTCGAAACCGGGCGGAAACAAATTTTAACAAATTGGACAGTAAGCCTATTCACTCAGGGCTCGGTCCCAATTTCGGAATTCATGCTTTTCCTTCGCACTTCTCAGTATTTGGTATTCAAACTTACCTTTTTTGTCGCGTAACGCATTCTGCATGTGTGGCTAGCTTGGGCGCTCTGAATATATTCCTGCTACGTGTGGTCTGAGGTCCATAATGATTCAAATAGTTTACCACTCCAGGGTAAGCCGACAAGAAACACAGCCCTTATTTTAAGTGTTTTTAAAATCCCCTGTGGGGAACATGAAGGGTGGAAAAATGATTGGAACCATTTTCCTGTTTGACCACTAGTTTTTAATGGGTATTATGGCTCTTTCTGTGGTACTCAATTTGGGATATTATGTGAGGTAGTCTTGTGGGCATTCCTAATATTTTCCACGACTTCCTCTTTTTGTATTGTAGTTTCAGTAGTGTAGTGGTAATCACGTTCGCCTCACACACGCGAAAGGTCATATTCAATATTTCCCAATGCCCAGAGGCTAGCATTTGGTTTGAAACAGTTGTGGTTTATCTAAACCTTGCTGTCTACCTCTCCGACCTGTGGATCAATGTTGCCATTTTTTTGGGGACCTCCACCATGCGATCTGTATGAATGTGAACAGACTGACAGCTTCTCTGAGCCAGGCAAATTCATTTATCAGGGTCATTGTAATGGATATATCCAAAGAAATGGCAATATAATCTAAGGTAAAACAAACAAAAATGTAGATCGTTTTCTGTCATTTCAGCTGCTTGATGTGATTGTGTGATAGATTTAGTTGGCTGGCTAGCAAAGGAATAGAAGCTAACCTGCATAGGTACAGTGCATTCGGAAAGTTTTCAGACCCCTTACTTTTTTCCACATTTTGTTACATTACAGACTTATACTAAAATGGACGAAATAAAATAAAATCTATCTACACACAATGCCCCATAATGACAAAGCGATAACATATCGTTTTTATTAATAAAACAGATATTTTAAAAATACCTCATAATTCCCGGCTTCTCAAGCCTTATTGCTTAATTAATGGACTAAGTAATTTCAGATTTTCAATAGGTTCTGAGAACGATAAATGTCCCACCCCGCCAAAGTCAGCCACACCCTTAGTATTCCACTCATCAGGTTTCTGTAGTGTAGTGGTTATCACGTTCGCCTAACACGCGAAAGGTCCCCGGTTCGAGACCGGGCGGAAACAATTTTTAACAAATTGGACAGTAAGCCTATTCACTTAGGGCTCGGTCCCAATTTCGGAATTCATGCTTTTCCTTCGCACTTCTCAGTATTTGGTATTCAGACTTACCTTTTTTGTCGCGTAACGCATTCTGCATGTGTGGCTAGCTTGGGTGCTCTGAATATATTCCTGCTACGTGTGGTCTGAGGTCCATAATGATTCAAATAGTTTACCAGTCCAGGGTAAGCCGACAAGAAACACAGCCATTATTTTAAGTGTTTTTAAAATCCCCTGTGGGGAACATGAAGGGTGGAAAAATGATTGGAACCATTTTCCAGTTTGACCGCTAGTTTTTAATGGGTATTATGGCTCTTTCTGTGGTACTCACTTTGGGATATTATGTGAGGTAAACTTGTGGGCATTCCTAATATTTTCCACGACTTCCTCTTTTTTTATTGTAGTTTCAGTAGTGTAGTGGTTATCACGTTCGCCTCACACGCGAAAGGTCATATTCAATATTTCCCAATGCCCAGAGGCTAGCATTTGGTTTGAAACAGTTGTGGTTTATCTAAACCTTGCTGTCTACCTCTCCGGCCTGTGGATCAATGTTGCCGTTTTTTGGGGGATCTCCACAGTGCGATCTGTATGAATGTGAACAGACTGACAGCTTCTCTGAGCCAGGCAAATTCATTTATCAGGGTCATTGTAATGGATATATCCAAAGAAATGGCAATATAATCCAAGGTAAAACAAACAAAAATGTAGATCGTTTTCTGTCATTTCAGCTGCTTGATGTGATTGTGTGATAGATTTAGTTGGCTTGCTTGCAAAGGAATAGAAGCTAGCCTGCATAGGTACAGTGCATTCAGAAAGTTTTCAGGCCCCTTACTTTTTTCCACATTTTGTTACGTTACAGACTTATACTAAAATAGATGAAATAAAATAAAATCTATCTACACACAATACCCCATAATGACAAAGCAATAACATATAGTTTTTATTAATCAAACAAATATTTAAAAAATACCTCATAATTCCCGGCTTCTCAAGCCTTATTGCTTAATTAATGGACTAAGTAATTTCTGATTTTCAATTGGTTCTGAGAGCGATAAATGCCCCACCCAGCCAAAGTCAGCCACACCCTTAGTGTTCCACTCATCAGGTCTCTGTAGTGTAGTGGTTATCACGTTCGCCTAACACGCGAAAGGTCCCCGGTTCGAGACTGGGCGGAAACAATTTTTAACAAATTGGACAGTAAGCCTATTCACTTAGGGCTCGGTCCCAATTTCGGAATTCATGCTTTTCCTTCGCACTTCTCAGTATTTGGTATTCAGACTTACCTTTTTTGTCGCGTAACGCATTCTGCATGTGTGGCTAGCTTGGGTGCTCTGAATATATTCCTGCTACGTGTGGTCTGAGGTCCATAATGATTCAAATAGTTTACCAGTCCAGGGTAAGCCGACAAGAAACACAGCCATTATTTTAAGTGTTTTTAAAATCCCCTGTGGGGAACATGAAGGGTGGAAAAATGATTGGAACCATTTTCCAGTTTGACCGCTAGTTTTTAATGGGTATTATGGCTCTTTCTGTGGTACTCACTTTGGGATATTATGTGAGGTAAACTTGTGGGCATTCCTAATATTTTCCACGACTTCCTCTTTTTTATTGTAGTTTCAGTAGTGTAGTGGTTATCACGTTCGCCTCACACGCGAAAGGTCATATTCAATATTTCCCAATGCCCAGAGGCTAGCATTTGGTTTGAAACAGTTGTGGTTTATCTAAACCTTGCTGTCTACCTCTCCGGCCTGTGGATCAATGTTGCCGTTTTTTGGGGGATCTCCACAGTGCGATCTGTATGAATGTGAACAGACTGACAGCTTCTCTGAGCCAGGCAAATTCATTTATCAGGGTCATTGTAATGGATATATCCAAAGAAATGGCAATATAATCCAAGGTAAAACAAACAAAAATGTAGATCGTTTTCTGTCATTTCAGCTGCTTGATGTGATTGTGTGATAGATTTAGTTGGCTTGCTTGCAAAGGAATAGAAGCTAGCCTGCATAGGTACAGTGCATTCGGAAAGTTTTCAGGCCCCTTACTTTTTTCCACATTTTGTTACGTTACAGACTTATACTAAAATGGATGAAATAAAATAAAATCTATCTACACACAATACCCCATAATGACAAAGCAATAACATATAGTTTTTATTAATCAAACAAATATTTAAAAAATACCTCATAATTCCCGGCTTCTCAAGCCTTATTGCTTAATTAATGGACTAAGTAATTTCTGATTTTCAATTGGTTCTGAGAGCGATAAATGCCCCACCCAGCCAAAGTCAGCCACACCCTTAGTGTTCCACTCATCAGGTTTCCGTAGTGTAGTGGTTATCACGTTCGCCTAACACGCGAAAGGTCCCCGGTTTGAGACCGGGTGGAAACAATTTCTAACAAATTGGACAGTAAGCCTATTCACTTAGGGCTCGGTCCCAATTTCGGAATTCATGCTTTTCCTTCGCACTTCTCAGTATTTGGTATTCAGACTTACCTTTTTTGTCGCGTAACGCATTCTGCATGTGTGGCTAGCTTGGGCGCTCTGAATATATTCCTGCTACGTGTGGTCTGAGGTCCATAATGATTCAAATAGTTTACCACTCCAGGGTAAGCCGACAAGAAACACAGCCCTTATTTTAAGTGTTTTTAATATCCCATGTGGGGAACATGAAGGGTGGAAAAATGATTGGAACCATTTTCCTGTTTGACCGCTAGTTTTTAATGGGTATTATGGCTCTTTCTGTGGTACTCAATTTGGGATATTATGTGAGGTAGTCTTGTGGGCATTCCTAATATTTTCCACGACTTCCTCTTTTTGTATTGTAGTTTCAGTAGTGTAGTGGTTATCACATTCGCCTCACACGCGAAAGGTCATATTCAATATTTCCCAATACCCAGAGGCTAGCATTTGGTTTGAAACAGTTGTGGTTTATCTAAACCTTGCTGTCTACCTCTCCGACCTGTGGATCAATGTTGCCGTTTTTTGGGGGACCACCATCGTGCGATCTGTATGAATGTGAACAGACTGACAGCTTCTCTGAGCCAGGCAAATGCATTTATCAGGGTCATTGTAATGGATATATCCAAACAAATGGCAATATAATCCAAGGTAAAACAAACAAAAATGTAGATCGTTTTCTGTCATTTCAGCTGCTTGATGTGATTGTGTGATAGATTTAGTTGGCTGGCTAGCAAAGGAATAGAAGCTAGCCTGCATAGGTACAGTGCATTCGGAAAGTTTTCAGACCCCTTACTTTTTTCCACATTTTGTTACATTACAGACTTATACTAAAATGGACAGAAATAAAATAAAATCTATCTACACACAATGCCCCATAATGACAAAGCGATAACATATCGTTTTTATTAATAAAACAGATATTTTAAAAATACCTCATAATTCCCGGCTTCTCAAGCCTTATTGCTTAATTAATGGTCTAAATAATTTCAGATTTTCAATAGGTTCCTGAGAACGATAAATGTCCCACCCCACCAAAAGTCAGCCACACCCTTAGTATTCCACTCATTAGGTTTCCGTAGTGTAGTGGTTATCACGTTCGCCTCACACGCGAAAGGTCCCCGTTTCGAAACCGGGCGGAAACAAATTTTAACAAATTGGACAGTAAGCCTATTCACTCAGGGCTCGGTCCCAATTTCGGAATTCATGCTTTTCCTTCGCACTTCTCAGTATTTGGTATTCAGACTTACCTTTTTTGTCGCGTAACGCATTCTGCATGTGTGGCTAGCTTGGGCGCTCTGAATATATTCCTGCTACGTGTGGTCTGAGGTCCATAATGATTCAAATAGTTTACCACTCCAGGGTAAGCCGACAAGAAACACAGCCCTTATTTAAGTGTTTTTAAAATCCCCTGTGGGGAACATGAAGGGTGGAAAAATGATTGGAACCATTTTCCTGTTTGACCGCTAGGTTTTAATGGGTATTATGGCTCTTTCAGTGGTACTCAATTTGGGATATTATGTGAGGGAGTCTTGTGGGCATTCCTAATATTTTCCACGACTTCCTCTTTTTGTATTGTAGTTTCAGTAGTGTAGTGGTTATCACGTTCGCCTCACACGTGAAAGGTCATATTCAATATTTCCCAATGCCCAGAGGCTGGCATTTGGTTTGAAACAGTTGTGGTTTATCTAAACCTTGCTGTCTACCTCTCCGACCTGTGGATCAATGTTGCCGTTTTTTGGGGACCTCCACCTTGCGATCTGTATGAATGTGAACAGACTGACAGCTTCTCTGAGCCAGGCAAATGCATTTATCAGGGTCATTATAATGGATATATCCAAAGAAATGGCAATATAATCCAAGGTAAGACAAACAAAAATGTTGATCGTTTTCTGTCACTTCAGCTGCTTGATGTGATTGTGTGATAGATTTAGTTGTCTGGCTAGCAAAGGAATAGAAGCTAGCCTGCATAGGTACAGTGCATTCGGAAAGTTTTCAGACCCCTTACTTTTTTCCACATTTTGTTACATTACAGACTTATACTAAAATGGACGAAATAAAATAAAATCTATCTACACACAATGCCCCATAATGACAAAGCGATAACATATCGTTTTTATTAATAAAACAAATATTTTAAAAATACCTCATAATTCCCGGCTTCTCAAGCCTTATTGCTTAATTAATGGGCTAAGTAATTTCAGATTTTCAATTGATTCTGAGAACGATAAATGTCCCACCCCGCCAAAGTCAGCCACACCCTTAGTATTCCACTCATTAGGTTTCCGTAGTGTAGTGGTTATCACGTTCGCCTCACACGCGAAAGGTCCCCGGTTCGAAACCGGGCGGAAACAAATTTGAACAAATTGGAGAGTAAGCCTATTCACTAAGGGCTCGGTCCCAATTTCGGAATTCATGCTTTTCCTTCGCACTTCTCAGTATTTGGTATTCAGACTTACCTTTTTTGTCGCGTAACGCATTCTGCATGTGTGGCTAGCTTGGGCGCTCTGAATATATTCCTGCTACGTGTGGTCTGAGGTCCATAATCATTCAAATAGTTTACCACTCCAGGGTAAGCCGACAAGAAACACAGCCCTTATTTTAAGTGTTTTTAAAATCCCCTGTGGGGAACATGAAGGGTGGAAAAAGGATTGGAACCATTTTCCTGTTTGACCGCTAGTTTTTAATGGGTATTATGGCTCTTTCTGTGGTACTCACTTTGGGATATTATGTGAGGTAAACTTGTGGGCATTCCTAATATTTTCCACGACTTCCTCTTTTTGTATTGTAGTTTCAGTAGTGTAGTGGTTATCACGTTCGCCTCACACGAGAAAGGTCATATTCAATATTTCCCAATACCCAGAGGCTAGCATTTGGTTTGAAACAGTTGTGGTTTATCTAAACCTTGCTGTCTACCTCTCCGACCTGTGGATCAATGTTGCCGTTTTTTGGGGATCCACCGTGCGATCTGTATGAATGTGAAGAGACTGACAGCTTCTCTGAGCCAGGCAAATTCATTTATCAGGATCATTGTAATGGATATATCCAAAGAAATGGCAATATAATCCAAGGTAAAACAAACAAAAATGTAGATCGTTTTCTGTCATTTCAGCTGCTTGATGTGATTGTGTGATAGATTTAGTTGGCTTGCTTGCAAAGGAAAAGAAGCTAGCCTGCATAGGTACAGTGCATTCGGAAAGTTTTCAGGCCCCTTACTTTTTTCCACATTTTGTTACGTTACAGACTTGTACTAAAATGGATGAAATAAAATAAAATCTATCTACACACAATACCCCATAATGACAAAGCAATAACATATAGTTTTTATTAATCAAACAAATATTTTAAAAATACCTCATAATTCCCGGCTTCTCAAGCCTTATTGCTTAATTAATGGACTAAGTAATTTCTGATTTTCAATTGGTTCTGAGAGCGATAAATGTCCCACCCCGCCAAAGTCAGCCACACCCTTCTTACTCTAATCATCAGGTTTCCGTAGTCTAGTGGTTATCACGTTCGCCTAACTCGTGAAAGGTCCCCGGTTCAAGACCGGGTGGAAACAATTTTAAACAAATTGGACAGTAAGCCTATTCACTTAGGGCTCGGTCCCAATTTCGGAATTCATGCTTTTCCTTCGCACTTCTCAGTATTTGGTATTCAGACTTACCTTTTTTGTCTTGAGCGTGCCGTCCTTGGCCAGCTCTACCGCTATCTCTCTCAGAATGACCTTCTTGATCCAAATCAGTCAGGTTTCAAGACTAGTCATTCAACTGAGACTGCTCTTCTCTGTATCACGGAGGCGCTCCGCACTGCTAAAGCTAACTCTCTCTCCTCTGCTCTCATCCTTCTAGACCTATCGGCTGCCTTCGATACTGTGAACCATCAGATCCTCCTCTCCACCCTCTCCGAGTTGGGCATCTCCGGCGCGGCCCACGCTTGGATTGCGTCCTACCTGACAGGTCGCTCCTACCAGGTGGCGTGGCGAGAATCTGTCTCCTCACCACGCGCTCTCACCACTGGTGTCCCCCAGGGCTCTGTTCTAGGCCCTCTCTTATTCTCGCTATACACCAAGTCACTTGGCTCTGTCATAACCTCACATGGTCTCTCCTATCATTGCTATGCAGACGACACACAATTAATCTTCTCCTTTCCCCCTTCTGATGACCAGGTGGCGAATCGCATCTCTGCATGTCTGGCAGACATATCAGTGTGGATGACGGATCACCACCTCAAGCTGAACCTCAGCAAGACGGAGCTCCTCTTCCTCCCGGGAAGGACTGCCCCTTCCATGATCTCGCCATCACGGTTGACAACTCCATTGTGTCCTCCTCCCAGAGCGCTAAGAACCTTGGCGTGATCCTGGACAACACCCTGACGTTCTCAACTAACATCAAGGTGGTGTCCCGTTCCTGTAGGTTCATGCTCTACAACATCCGCAGAGTACGACCCTGCCTCACACAGGAAGCGGCGCAGGTCCTAATCCAGGCACTTGTCATCTCCCGTCTTGATTACTGCAACTCGCTGTTGGCTGGGCTCCCTGCCTGTGCCATTAAACCCCTACAACTCATCCAGAACGCCGCAGCCCGTCTGGTGTTCAACCTTCCCAAGTTCTCTCACGTCACCCCGCTCCTCCGCTCTCTCCACTGGCTTCCAGTTGAAGCTCGCATCCGCTACAAGACCATGGTGCTTGCCTACGGAGCTGTGAGGGGAACGGCACCTCAGTACCTCCAGGCTCTGATCAGGCCCTACACCCAAACAAGGGCACTGCGTTCATCCACCTCTGGCCTGCTCGCCTCCCTACCACTGAGGAAG
Organism: Oncorhynchus keta; assembly: GCF_023373465.1. NCBI lineage: Eukaryota > Metazoa > Chordata > Actinopteri > Salmoniformes > Salmonidae > Oncorhynchus > Oncorhynchus keta. Next base: position 39,412,845 of record NC_068443.1, read on the forward strand.
TACAGTTCCCGCTCAGCCCAGTCAAAACTGTTCGCTGCTCTGGCCCCCAATGGTGGAACAAACTCCCTCACGACGCCAGGACAGCGGAGTCAATCACCACCTTCCGGAGACACCTGAAACCCCACCTCTTCAAGGAATACCTAGGATAGGGTAAGTAAGGGTAAGTAATCCTTCTCACCCCCCAAAAAAGATTTAGATGCAAGTGGCTGTTCCACTGGATGTCATAAGGTGTATGCACCAATTTGTAAGTCGCTCTGGATAAGAGCGTCTGCTAAATGACTTAAATGTAATGTAATGTAAATGTTGTCGCGTAACGCATTCTGCATGTGTAGCTAGCTTGGGCGCTCTGAATATATTCCTGCTACGTGTGGTCTGAGGTCCATAATGATTCAAATAGTTTACCACTCCAGGGTAAGCCGACAAGAAACACAGCCCTTATTTTAAGTGTTTTTAAAATCCCCTGTGGGGAACATGAAGGGTGGAAAAATGATTGGAACCATTTTCTTGTTTGACCGCTAGTTTTTAATGGGTATTATGGCTCTTTCTGTGGTACTCAATTTGAGATATTATGTGAGGTATTCTTGTGGGCATTCCTAATATTTTCCACGACTTCCTCTTTTTGTATTGTAGTTTCAGTAGTGTAGTGGTTATAACATTCGCCTCACACGCGAAAGGTCATATTCAATATTTCCCAATACCCAGAGGCTAGCATTTGGTTTGAAACAGTTGTGGTTTATCTCATATTCAATATTTCCCAATACCCAGAGGCTAGCATTTGGTTTGAAACAGTTGTGGTTTATCTAAACCTTGCTGTCTACCTCTCCGACCTGTGGATCAATGTTGCCGTTTTTTGGGGGACCACCATCGTGCGATCTGTATGAATGTGAACAGACTGACAGCTTCTCTGAGCCAGGCAAATGCATTTATCAGGGTCATTGTAATGGATATATCCAAACAAATGGCAATATAATCCAAGGTAAAACAAACAAAAATGTAGATCGTTTTCTGTCATTTCAGCTGCTTGATGTGATTGTGTGATAGATTTAGTTGGCTGGCTAGCAAAGGAATAGAAGCTAGCCTGCATAGGTACAGTGCATTCGGAAAGTTTTCAGACCCCTTACTTTTTTCCACATTTTGTTACATTACAGACTTATACTAAAATGGACAGAAATAAAATAAAATCTATCTACACACAATGCCCCATAATGACAAAGCGATAACATATCGTTTTTATTAATAAAACAGATATTTTAAAAATACCTCATAATTCCCGGCTTCTCAAGCCTTATTGCTTAATTAATGGACTAAATAATTTCAGATTTTCAATTGGTTCCTGAGAACGATAAATGTCCCACCCCACCAAAAGTCAGCCACACCCTTAGTATTCCACTCATTAGGTTTCCGTAGTGTAGTGGTTATCACGTTCGCCTCACACGCGAAAGGTCCCCGTTTCGAAACCGGGCGGAAACAAATTTTAACAAATTGGACAGTAAGCCTATTCACTCAGGGCTCGGTCCCAATTTCGGAATTCATGCTTTTCCTTCGCACTTCTCAGTATTTGGTATTCAGACTTACCTTTTTTGTCGCGTAACGCATTCTGCATGTGTGGCTAGCTTGGGCGCTCTGAATATATTCCTGCTACGTGTGGTCTGAGGTCCATAATGATTCAAATAGTTTACCACTCCAGGGTAAGCCGACAAGAAACACAGCCCTTATTTAAGTGTTTTTAAAATCCCCTGTGGGGAACATGAAGGGTGGAAAAATGATTGGAACCATTTTCCTGTTTGACCGCTAGTTTTTAATGGGTATTATGGCTCTTTCTGTGGTACTCAATTTGGGATATTATGTGAGGTAGTCTTGTGGGCATTCCTAATATTTTCCACGACTTCCTCTTTTTGTATTGTAGTTTCAGTAGTGTAGTGGTTATCACGTTCGCCTCAGACGCGAAAGGTCATATTCAATATTTCCCAATGCCCAGAGGCTAGCATTTGGTTTGAAACAGTTGTGGTTTATCTAAACCTTGCTGTCTACCTCTCCGACCTGTGGATCAATGTTGCCATTTTTTGGGGATCTCCACAGTGCGATCTGTATGAATGTGAACAGACTGACAGCTTCTCTGAGCCAGGCAAATTCATTTATCAGGGTCATTGTAATGGATATATCCAAAGAAATGGCAATATAATCCAAGGTAAAACAAACAAAAATGTAGATCGTTTTCTGTCATTTCAGCTGCTTGATGTGATTGTGTGATAGATTTAGTTGGCTTGCTTGCAAAGGAAAAGAAGCTAGCCTGCATAGGTACAGTGCATTCGGAAAGTTTTCAGGCCCCTTACTTTTTTCCACATTTTGTTACGTTACAGACTTATACTAAAATGGATGAAATAAAATAAAATCTATCTACACACAATACCCCATAATGACAAAGCAATAACATATAGTTTTTATTAATCAAACAAATATTTTAAAAATACCTCATAATTCCCGGCTTCTCAAGCCTTATTGCTTAATTAATGGACTAAGTAATTTCTGATTTTCAATTGGTTCTGAGAGCGATAAATGTCCCACCCCGCCAAAGTCAGCCACACCCTTAGTGTTCCACTCATCAGGTTTCCGTAGTGTAGTGGTTATCACGTTCGCCTAACACGCGAAAGGTCCCCGGTTCGAGACCGGGCGGAAACAATTTTTAACAAATTGGACAGTAAGCCTATTCACTTAGGGCTCGGTCCCAATTTCGGAATTCATGCTTTTCCTTCGCACTTCTCAGTATTTGGTATTCAGACTTACCTTTTTTGTCTTGAGCGTGCCGTCCTTGGCCAGCTCTACCGCTATCTCTCTCAGAATGACCTTCTTGATCCAAATCAGTCAGGTTTCAAGACTAGTCATTCAACTGAGACTGCTCTTCTCTGTATCACGGAGGCGCTCCGCACTGCTAAAGCTAACTCTCTCTCCTCTGCTCTCATCCTTCTAGACCTATCGGCTGCCTTCGATACTGTGAACCATCAGATCCTCCTCTCCACCCTCTCCGAGTTGGGCATCTCCGGCGCGGCCCACGCTTGGATTGCGTCCTACCTGACAGGTCGCTCCTACCAGGTGGCGTGGCGAGAATCTGTCTCCTCACCACGCGCTCTCACCACTGGTGTCCCCCAGGGCTCTGTTCTAGGCCCTCTCTTATTCTCGCTATACACCAAGTCACTTGGCTCTGTCATAACCTCACATGGTCTCTCCTATCATTGCTATGCAGACGACACACAATTAATCTTCTCCTTTCCCCCTTCTGATGACCAGGTGGCGAATCGCATCTCTGCATGTCTGGCAGACATATCAGTGTGGATGACGGATCACCACCTCAAGCTGAACCTCAGCAAGACGGAGCTCCTCTTCCTCCCGGGGAAGGACTGCCCCTTCCATGATCTCGCCATCACAGTTGACAACTCCATTGTGTCCTCCTCCCAGAGCGCTAAGAACCTTGGCGTGATCCTGGACAACACCCTGACGTTCTCAACTAACATCAAGGTGGTGTCCCGTTCCTGTAGGTTCATGCTCTACAACATCCGCAGAGTACGACCCTGCCTCACACAGGAAGCGGCGCAGGTCCTAATCCAGGCACTTGTCATCTCCCGTCTTGATTACTGCAACTCGCTGTTGGCTGGGCTCCTGCCTGTGCCATTAAACCCCTACAACTCATCCAGAACGCCGCAGCCCGTCTGGTGTTCAACCTTCCCAAGTTCTCTCACGTCACCCCGCTCCTCCGCTCTCTCCACTGGCTTCCAGTTGAAGCTCGCATCCGCTACAAGACCATGGTGCTTGCCTACGGAGCTGTGAGGGGAACGGCACCTCAGTACCTCCAGGCTCTGATCAGGCCCTACACCCAAACAAGGGCACTGCGTTCATCCACCTCTGGCCTGCTCGCCTCCCTACCACTGAGGAAGTACAGTTCCCGCTCAGCCCAGTCAAAACTGTTCGCTGCTCTGGCCCCCCAATGGTGGAACAAACTCCCTCACGACGCCAGGACAGCGGAGTCAATCACCACCTTCCGGAGACACCTGAAACCCCACCTCTTCAAGGAATACCTAGGATAGGGTAAGTAAGGGTAAGTAATCCTTCTCACCCCCCAAAAAAGATTTAGATGCAAGTGGCTGTTCCACTGGATGTCATAAGGTGTATGCACCAATTTGTAAGTCGCTCTGGATAAGAGCGTCTGCTAAATGACTTAAATGTAATGTAATGTAAATGTTGTCGCGTAACGCATTCTGCATGTGTAGCTAGCTTGGGCGCTCTGAATATATTCCTGCTACGTGTGGTCTGAGGTCCATAATGATTCAAATAGTTTACCACTCCAGGGTAAGCCGACAAGAAACACAGCCCTTATTTTAAGTGTTTTTAAAATCCCTGTGGGGAACATGAAGGGTGGAAAAATGATTGGAACCATTTTCTTGTTTGACCGCTAGTTTTTAATGGGTATTATGGCTCTTTCTGTGGTACTCAATTTGGGATATTATGTGAGGTAGTCTTGTGGGCATTCCTAATATTTTCCACGACTTCCTCTTTTTGTATTGTAGTTTCAGTAGTGTAGTGGTTATAACATTCGCCTCACACGCGAAAGGTCATATTCAATATTTCCCAATACCCAGAGGCTAGCATTTGGTTTGAAACAGTTGTGGTTTATCTCATATTCAATATTTCCCAATACCCAGAGGCTAGCATTTGGTTTGAAACAGTTGTGGTTTATCTAAACCTTGCTGTCTACCTCTCCGACCTGTGGATCAATGTTGCCGTTTTTTTGGGGACCACCATCGTGCGATCTGTATGAATGTGAACAGACTGACAGCTTCTCTGAGCCAGGCAAATGCATTTATCAGGGTCATTGTAATGGATATATCCAAACAAATGGCAATATAATCCAAGGTAAAACAAACAAAAATGTAGATCGTTTTCTGTCATTTCAGCTGCTTGATGTGATTGTGTGATAGATTTAGTTGGCTGGCTAGCAAAGGAATAGAAGCTAGCCTGCATAGGTACAGTGCATTCGGAAAGTTTTCAGACCCCTTACTTTTTTCCACATTTTGTTACATTACAGACTTATACTAAAATGGACAGAAATAAAATAAAATCTATCTACACACAATGCCCCATAATGACAAAGCGATAACATATCGTTTTTATTAATAAAACAGATATTTTAAAAATACCTCATAATTCCCGGCTTCTCAAGCCTTATTGCTTAATTAATGGACTAAATAATTTCAGATTTTCAATTGGTTCCTGAGAACGATAAATGTCCCACCCCACCAAAAGTCAGCCACACCCTTAGTATTCCACTCATTAGGTTTCCGTAGTGTAGTGGTTATCACGTTCGCCTCACACGCGAAAGGTCCCCGGTTCGAAACCGGGCGGAAACAAATTTTAACAAATTGGACAGTAAGCCTATTCACTCAGGGCTCGGTCCCAATTTCGGAATTCATGCTTTTCCTTCGCACTTCTCAGTATTTGGTATTCAGACTTACCTTTTTTTGTCGCGTAACGCATTCTGCATGTGTGGCTGGCTTGGGCGCTCTGAATATATTCCTGCTACGTGTGGTCTGAGGTCCATAATGATTCAAATAGTTTACCACTCCAGGGTAAGCCGACAAGAAACACAGCCCTTATTTAAGTGTTTTTAAAATCCCCTGTGGGGAACATGAAGGGTGGAAAAATGATTGGAACCATTTTCCTGTTTGACCGCTAGTTTTTAATGGGTATTATGGCTCTTTCTGTGGTACTCAATTTGGGATATTATGTGAGGTAGTCTTGTGGGCATTCCTAATATTTTCCACGACTTCCTCTTTTTGTATTGTAGTTTCAGTAGTGTAGTGGTTATCACGTTCGCCTCAGACGCGAAAGGTCATATTCAATATTTCCCAATGCCCAGAGGCTAGCATTTGGTTTGAAACAGTTGTGGTTTATCTAAACCTTGCTGTCTACCTCTCCGACCTGTGGATCAATGTTGCCATTTTTTGGGGACCTCCACCATGCGATCTGTATGAATGTGAAGAGACTGACAGCTTCTCTGAGCCAGGCAAATTCATTTATCAGGGTCATTGTAATGGATATATCCAAAGAAATGGCAATATAATCTAAGGTAAAACAAACAAAAATGTAGATTGTTTTCTGTCATTTCAGCTGCTTGATGTGATTGTGTGATAGATTTAGTTGGCTGGCTAGCAAAGGAATAGAAGCTAACCTGCATAGGTACAGTGCATTCGGAAAGTTTTCAGACCCCTTACTTTTTTCCACATTTTGTTACATTACAGACTTATACTAAAATGGACGAAATAAAATAAAATCTATCTACACACAATGCCCCATAATGACAAAGCGATAACATATCGTTTTTATTAATAAAACAGATATTTTAAAAATACCTCATAATTCCCGGCTTCTCAAGCCTTATTGCTTAATTAATGGACTAAGTAATTTCAGATTTTCAATAGGTTCTGAGAACGATAAATGTCCCACCTCGCCAAAGTCAGCCACACCCTCAGTATTCCACTCATTAGGTTTCCGTAGTGTAGTGGTTATCACGTTCGCCTCACACGCGAAAGGTCCCCGGTTCGAAACCGGGCGGAAACACATTTTAACAAATTGGACAGTAAGCCTATTCCCTTGGGGTTCCTTCGCACTTCTCAGTATTTGATATTCAGACTTGCCTTTCTAAGTTGCGTAACGCATGTGTGGCTGACTTGGGCGCTCTGAATACATTCCTGCTTCGTGTGGTCTGAGGTCCATAATGATTCAAATAGTTTACCAGTCCAGGGTAAGCCGACAAGAAACACAGCCATTATTTTAAGTGTTTTTAAAATCCCCTGTGGGGAACATGAAGGGTGGAAAAATGATTGGAACCATTTTCCAGTTTGACCGCTAGTTTTTAATGGGTATTATGGCTCTTTCTGTGGTACTCACTTTGGGATATTATGTGAGGTAAACTTGTGGGCATTCCTAATATTTTCCACGACTTCCTCTTTTTTTATTGTAGTTTCAGTAGTGTAGTGGTTATCACGTTCGCCTCACACGCGAAAGGTCATATTCAATATTTCCCAATGCCCAGAGGCTAGCATTTGGTTTGAAACAGTTGTGGTTTATCTAAACCTTGCTGTCTACCTCTCCGGCCTGTGGATCAATGTTGCCGTTTTGGGGGATCTCCACAGTGCGATCTGTATGAATGTGAACAGACTGACAGCTTCTCTGAGCCAGGCAAATTCATTTATCAGGGTCATTGTAATGGATATATCCAAAGAAATTGCAATATAATCCAAGGTAAAACAAACAAAAATGTAGATCGTTTTCTGTCATTTCAGCTGCTTGATGTGATTGTGTGATAGATTTAGTTGGCTTGCTAGCAAAGGAAAAGAAGCTAGCCTGCATAGGTACAGTGCATTCGGAAAGTTTTCAGGCCCCTTACTTTTTTCCACATTTTGTTACGTTACAGACTTATACTAAAATGGATGAAATAAAATAAAATCTATCTACACACAATACCCCATAATGACAAAGCAATAACATATAGTTTTTATTAATCAAACAAATATTTTAAAAATACCTCATAATTCCCGGCTTCTCAAGCCTTATTGCTTAATTAATGGACTAAGTCATTTCTGATTTTCAATTGGTTCTGAGAGCGATAAATGCCCCACCCAGCCAAAGTCAGCCACACCATTAGTATTCCACTCATTATGTTTCCGTAGTGTAGTGGTTATCACGTTCGCCTCACACGCGAAAGGTCCCCGGTTCGAAACCGGCCGGAAACACATTTTAACAAATTGGACAGTAAGCCTATTCACGAAGGGCTCGGTCCCAATTTCGGAATTCATGCTTTTCCTTCGCACTTCTCATTATTTGGTATTCAGACTTACCTTTTTTGTCGCGTAACGCATTCTGCATGTGTGGCTAGCTTGGGCGCTCTGAATATATTCCTGCTACGTGTGGTCTGAGGTCCATAATGATTCAAATAGTTTACCACTCCAGGGTAAGCCGACAAGAAACACAGCCCTTATTTTAAGTGTTTTTAAAATCCCCTGTGGGGAACATGAAGGGTGGAAAAATGATTGGAACCATTTTCCTGTATGACCGCTAGTTTCTAATGGGTATTATGGCTCTTTCTGTGGTACTCAATTTGGGATATTATGTGAGGTAGACTTGTGGGCATTCCTAATATTTTCCACGACTTCCTCTTTTTGTATTGTAGTTTCAGTAGTGTAGTGGTTATCACGTTCGCCTCACACGCGAAAGGTCATATTCAATATTTCCCAATGCCCAGAGGCTAGCATTTGGTTTGAAACAGTTGTGGTTTATCTAAACCTTGCTGTCTACCTCTCCGACCTGTGGATCAATGTTGCCGTTTTTTGGGGACCTCCACCGTGCGATCTGTATGAATGTGAACAGACTGACAGCTTCTCTGAGCCAGGCAAATGCATTTATCAGGGTCATTATAAAATATATATCCAAAGAAATGGCAATATAATCCAAGGTAAAACAAACAAAAATGTAGATCGTTTTCTGTCATTTCAGCTGCTTGATGTGATTGTGTGATAGATTTAGTTGGCTGGCTAGCAAAGGAATAGAAGCTAGCCTGCATAGGTACAGTGCATTCGGAAAGTTTTCAGACCCCTTACTTTTTCCACATTTTGTTACATTACAGACTTATACTAAAATGGACGAAATAAAATAAAATCTATCTACACACAATGCCCCATAATGACAAAGCGATAACATATCGTTTTTATTAATAAAACAAATATTTTAAAAATACCTCATAATTCCCGGCTTCTCAAGCCTTATTGCTTAATTAATGGACTAAGTAATTTCAGATTTTCAATTGATTCTGAGAACGATAAATGTCCCACCCCGCCAAAGTCAGCCACACCCTTAGTATTCCACTCATTAGGTTTCCGTAGTGTAGTGGTTATCACGTTCGCCTCACACGCGAAAGGTCCCCGGTTCGAAACCGGGCGGAAACAAATTTGAACAAATTGGAGAGTAAGCCTATTCACTAAGGCCTCGGTCCCAATTTCGGAATTCATGCTTTTCCTTCGCACTTCTCAGTATTTGGTATTCACACTTACCTTTTTTGTCGCGTAACGCATTCTGCATGTGTGGCTAGCTTGGGTGCTCTGAATATATTCCTGCTACGTGTGGTCTGAGGTCCATAATGATTCAAATAGTTTACCAGTCCAGGGTAAGCCGACAAGAAACACAGCCATTATTTTAAGTGTTTTTAAAATCCCCTGTGGGGAACATGAAGGGTGGAAAAAGGATTGGAACCATTTTCCTGTTTGACCGCTAGTTTTTAATGGGTATTATGGCTCTTTCTGTGGTACTCACTTTGGGATATTATGTGAGGTAAACTTGTGGGCATTCCTAATATTTTCCACGACTTCCTCTTTTTGTATTGTAGTTTCAGTAGTGTAGTGGTTATCACGTTCGCCTCACACGTGAAAGGTCATATTCAATATTTCCCAATGCCCAGAGGCTAGCATTTGGTTTGAAACAGTTGTGGTTTATCTAAACCTTGCTGTCTACCTCTCCGACCTGTGGATCAATGTTGCCGTTTTTTTGGGGACCTCCACCGTGCGATCTGTATGAATGTGAACAGACTGACAGCTTCTCTGAGCCAGGCAAATGCATTTATCAGGGTCATTATAAAATATATATCCAAAGAAATGGCAATATAATCCAAGGTAAAACAAACAAAAATGTAGATCGTTTTCTGTCATTTCAGCTGCTTGATGTGATTGTGTGATAGATTTAGTTGGCTGGCTAGCAAAGGAATAGAAGCTAGCCTGCATAGGTACAGTGCATGCGGAAAGTTTTCAGACCCCTTACTTTTTTCCACATTTTGTTACATTACAGACTTATACTAAAATGGACGAAATAAAATAAAATCTATCTACACACAATGCCCCATAATGACAAAGCGATAACATATCGTTTTTATTAATAAAACAAATATTTTAAAAATACCTCATAATTCCCGGCTTCTCAAGCCTTATTGCTTAATTAATGGACTAAGTAATTTCAGATTTTCAATTGATTCTGAGAACGATAAATGTCCCACCCTGCCAAAGTCAGCCACACCCTTATTATTCCACTCATTAGGTTTCCGTAGTGTAGTGGTTATCACGTTCGCCTCACACGCGAAAGATCCCCGGTTCGAAACCGGGCGGAAACAAATTTGAACAAATTGGAGAGTAAGCCTATTCACTAAGGCCTCGGTCCCAATTTCGAATTCATGCTTTTCCTTCGCACTTCTCAGTATTTGGTATTCACACTTACCTTTTTTGTCGCGTAACGCATTCTGCATGTGTGGCTAGCTTGGGTGCTCTGAATATATTCCTGCTACGTGTGGTCTGAGGTCCATAATGATTCAAATAGTTTACCAGTCCAGGGTAAGCCGACAAGAAACACAGCCCTTATTTTAAGTGTTTTTAAAATCCCCTGTGGGGAACATGAAGTGTGGAAAAAGGATTGGAACCATTTTCCTGTTTGACCGCTAGTTTTTAATGGGTATTATGGCTCTTTCTGTGGTACTCACTTTGGGATATTATGTGAGGTAAACTTGTGGGCATTCCTAATATTTTCCACGACTTCCTCTTTTTGTATTGTAGTTTCAGTAGTGTAGTGGTTATCACGTTCGCCTCACACGCGAAAGGTCATATTCAATATTTCCCAATACCCAGAGGCTAGCATTTGGTTTGAAACAGTTGTGGTTTATCTAAACCTTGCTGTCTACCTCTCCGGCCTGTGGATCAATGTTGCCGTTTTTTGGGGGATCTCCACAGTGCGATCTGTATGAATGTGAACAGACTGACAGCTTCTCTGAGCCAGGCAAATTCATTTATCAGGGTCATTGTAATGGATATATCCAAAGAAATGGCAATATAATCCAAGGTAAAACAAACAAAAATGTAGATCGTTTTCTGTCATTTCAGCTGCTTGATGTGATTGTGTGATAGATTTAGTTGGCTTGCTTGCAAAGGAAAAGAAGCTAGCCTGCATAGGTACAGTGCATTCGGAAAGTTTTCAGGCCCCTTACTTTTTTCCACATTTTGTTACGTTACAGACTTATACTAAAATGGATGAAATAAAATAAAATCTATCTACACACAATACCCCATAATGACAAAGCAATAACATATAGTTTTTATTAATCAAACAAATATTTTAAAAATACCTCATAATTCCCGGCTTCTCAAGCCTTATTGCTTAATTAATGGACTAAGTAATTTCTGATTTTCAATTGGTTCTGAGAGCGATAAATGTCCCACCCCGCCAAAGTCAGCCACACCCTTAGTGTTCCACTCATCAGGTTTCCGTAGTGTAGTGGTTATCACGTTCGCCTAACACGCGAAAGGTCCCCGGTTCGAGACCGGGCGGAAACAATTTTTAACAAATTGGACAGTAAGCCTATTCACTTAGGGCTCGGTCCCAATTTCGAATTCATGCTTTTCCTTCGCACTTCTCAGTATTTGGTATTCAGACTTACCTTTTTTGTCTTGAGCGTGCCGTCCTTGGCCAGCTCTACCGCTATCTCTCTCAGAATGACCTTCTTGATCCAAATCAGTCAGGTTTCAAGACTAGTCATTCAACTGAGACTGCTCTTCTCTGTATCACGGAGGCGCTCCGCACTGCTAAAGCTAACTCTCTCTCCTCTGCTCTCATCCTTCTAGACCTATCGGCTGCCTTCGATACTGTGAACCATCAGATCCTCCTCTCCACCCTCTCCGAGTTGGGCATCTCCGGCGCGGCCCACGCTTGGATTGCGTCCTACCTGACAGGTCGCTCCTACCAGGTGGCGTGGCGAGAATCTGTCTCCTCACCACGCGCTCTCACCACTGGTGTCCCCCAGGGCTCTGTTCTAGGCCCTCTCTTATTCTCGCTATACACCAAGTCACTTGGCTCTGTCATAACCTCACATGGTCTCTCCTATCATTGCTATGCAGACGACACACAATTAATCTTCTCCTTTCCCCCTTCTGATGACCAGGTGGCGAATCGCATCTCTGCATGTCTGGCAGACATATCAGTGTGGATGACGGATCACCACCTCAAGCTGAACCTCAGCAAGACGGAGCTCCTCTTCCTCCCGGGGAAGGACTGCCCCTTCCATGATCTCGCCATCACGGTTGACAACTCCATTGTGTCCTCCTCCCAGAGCGCTAAGAACCTTGGCGTGATCCTGGACAACACCCTGACGTTCTCAACTAACATCAAGGTGGTGTCCCGTTCCTGTAGGTTCATGCTCTACAACATCCGCAGAGTACGACCCTGCCTCACACAGGAAGCGGCGCAGGTCCTAATCCAGGCACTTGTCATCTCCCGTCTTGATTACTGCAACTCGCTGTTGGCTGGGCTCCCTGCCTGTGCCATTAAACCCCTACAACTCATCCAGAACGCCGCAGCCCGTCTGGTGTTCAACCTTCCCAAGTTCTCTCACGTCACCCCGCTCCTCCGCTCTCTCCACTGGCTTCCAGTTGAAGCTCGCATCCGCTACAAGACCATGGTGCTTGCCTACGGAGCTGTGAGGGGAACGGCACCTCAGTACCTCCAGGCTCTGATCAGGCCCTACACCCAAACAAGGGCACTGCATTCATCCACCTCTGGCCTGCTCGCCTCCCTACCACTGAGGAAGTACAGTTCCCGCTCAGCCCAGTCAAAACTGTTCGTTGCTCTGGCCCCCCCAATGGTGGAACAAACTCCCTCACGACGCCAGGACAGCGGAGTCAATCACCACCTTCCGGAGACACCTGAAACCCCACCTCTTCAAGGAATACCTAGGATAGGGTAAGTAAGGGTAAGTAATCCTTCTCACCCCCCCCAAAAAAGATTTAGATGCAAGTGGCTGTTCCACTGGATGTCATAAGGTGTATGCACCAATTTGTAAGTCGCTCTGGATAAGAGCGTCTGCTAAATGACTTAAATGTAATGTAATGTAAATGTTGTCGCGTAACGCATTCTGCATGTGTAGCTAGCTTGGGCGCTCTGAATATATTCCTGCTACGTGTGGTCTGAGGTCCATAATGATTCAAATAGTTTACCACTCCAGGGTAAGCCGACAAGAAACACAGCCCTTATTTTAAGTGTTTTTAAAATCCCCTGTGGGGAACATGAAGGGTGGAAAAATGATTGGAACCATTTTCTTGTTTGACCGCTAGTTTTTAATGGGTATTATGGCTCTTTCTGTGGTACTCAATTTGAGATATTATGTGAGGTATTCTTGTGGGCATTCCTAATATTTTCCACGACTTCCTCTTTTTGTATTGTAGTTTCAGTAGTGTAGTGGTTATAACATTCGCCTCACACGCGAAAGGTCATATTCAATATTTCCCAATACCCAGAGGCTAGCATTTGGTTTGAAACAGTTGTGGTTTATCTCATATTCAATATTTCCCAATACCCAGAGGCTAGCATTTGGTTTGAAACAGTTGTGGTTTATCTAAACCTTGCTGTCTACCTCTCCGACCTGTGGATCAATGTTGCCGTTTTTGGGGGACCACCATCGTGCGATCTGTATGAATGTGAACAGACTGACAGCTTCTCTGAGCCAGGCAAATGCATTTATCAGGGTCATTGTAATGGATATATCCAAACAAATGGCAATATAATCCAAGGTAAAACAAACAAAAATGTAGATCGTTTTCTGTCATTTCAGCTGCTTGATGTGATTGTGTGATAGATTTAGTTGGCTGGCTAGCAAAGGAATAGAAGCTAGCCTGCATAGGTACAGTGCATTCGGAAAGTTTTCAGACCCCTTACTTTTTTCCACATTTTGTTACATTACAGACTTATACTAAAATGGACAGAAATAAAATAAAATCTATCTACACACAATGCCCCATAATGACAAAGCGATAACATATCGTTTTTATTAATAAAACAGATATTTTAAAAATACCTCATAATTCCCGGCTTCTCAAGCCTTATTGCTTAATTAATGGACTAAATAATTTCAGATTTTCAATTGGTTCCTGAGAACGATAAATGTCCCACCCCACCAAAAGTCAGCCACACCCTTAGTATTCCACTCATTAGGTTTCCGTAGTGTAGTGGTTATCACGTTCGCCTCACACGCGAAAGGTCCCCGGTTCGAAACCGGGCGGAAACAAATTTGAACAAATTGGACAGTAAGCCTATTCACTCAGGGCTCGGTCCCAATTTCGGAATTCATGCTTTTCCTTCGCACTTCTCAGTATTTGGTATTCAGACTTACCTTTTTTGTCGCGTAACGCATTCTGCATGTGTGGCTAGCTTGGGCGCTCTGAATATATTCCTGCTACGTGTGGTCTGAGGTCCATAATGATTCAAATAGTTTACCACTCCAGGGTAAGCCGACAAGAAACACAGCCCTTATTTAAGTGTTTTTAAAATCCCCTGTGGGGAACATGAAGGGTGGAAAAATGATTGGAACCATTTTCCTGTTTGACCGCTAGTTTTTAATGGGTATTATGGCTCTTTCTGTGGTACTCAATTTGGGATATTATGTGAGGTAGTCTTGTGGGCATTCCTAATATTTTCCACGACTTCCTCTTTTTGTATTGTAGTTTCAGTAGTGTAGTGGTTATCACGTTCGCCTCAGACGCGAAAGGTCATATTCAATATTTCCCAATGCCCAGAGGCTAGCATTTGGTTTGAAACAGTTGTGGTTTATCTAAACCTTGCTGTCTACCTCTCCGACCTGTGGATCAATGTTGCCATTTTTGGGGGATCTCCACAGTGCGATCTGTATGAATGTGAACAGACTGACAGCTTCTCTGAGCCAGGCAAATTCATTTATCAGGGTCATTGTAATGGATATATCCAAAGAAATGGCAATATAATCCAAGGTAAAACAAACAAAAATGTAGATCGTTTTCTGTCATTTCAGCTGCTTGATGTGATTGTGTGATAGATTTAGTTGGCTTGCTTGCAAAGGAAAAGAAGCTAGCCTGCATAGGTACAGTGCATTCGGAAAGTTTTCAGGCCCCTTACTTTTTTCCACATTTTGTTACGTTACAGACTTGTACTAAAATGGATGAAATAAAATAAAATCTATCTACACACAATACCCCATAATGACAAAGCAATAACATATAGTTTTTATTAATCAAACAAATATTTTAAAAATACCTCATAATTCCCGGCTTCTCAAGCCTTATTGCTTAATTAATGGACTAAGTAATTTCTGATTTTCAATTGGTTCTGAGAGCGATAAATGTCCCACCCCGCCAAAGTCAGCCACACCCTTAGTGTTCCACTCATCAGGTTTCCGTAGTGTAGTGGTTATCACGTTCGCCTAACACGCGAAAGGTCCCGGTTCGAGACCGGGCGGAAACAATTTTTAACAAATTGGACAGTAAGCCTATTCACTTAGGGCTCGGTCCCAATTTCGAATTCATGCTTTTCCTTCGCACTTCTCAGTATTTGGTATTCAGACTTACCTTTTTTGTCTTGAGCGTGCCGTCCTTGGCCAGCTCTACCGCTATCTCTCTCAGAATGACCTTCTTGATCCAAATCAGTCAGGTTTCAAGACTAGTCATTCAACTGAGACTGCTCTTCTCTGTATCACGGAGCGCTCCGCACTGCTAAAGCTAACTCTCTCTCCTCTGCTCTCATCCTTCTAGACCTATCGGCTGCCTTCGATACTGTGAACCATCAGATCCTCCTCTCCACCCTCTCCGAGTTGGGCATCTCCGGCGCGGCCCACGCTTGGATTGCGTCCTACCTGACAGGTCGCTCCTACCAGGTGGCGTGGCGAGAATCTGTCTCCTCACCACGCGCTCTCACCACTGGTGTCCCCCAGGGCTCTGTTCTAGGCCCTCTCTTATTCTCGCTATACACCAAGTCACTTGGCTCTGTCATAACCTCACATGGTCTCTCCTATCATTGCTATGCAGACGACACACAATTAATCTTCTCCTTTCCCCTTCTGATGACCAGGTGGCGAATCGCATCTCTGCATGTCTGGCAGACATATCAGTGTGGATGACGGATCACCACCTCAAGCTGAACCTCAGCAAGACGGAGCTCCTCTTCCTCCCGGGAAGGACTGCCCCTTCCATGATCTCGCCATCACGGTTGACAACTCCATTGTGTCCTCCTCCCAGAGCGCTAAGAACCTTGGCGTGATCCTGGACAACACCCTGACGTTCTCAACTAACATCAAGGTGGTGTCCCGTTCCTGTAGGTTCATGCTCTACAACATCCGCAGAGTACGACCCTGCCTCACACAGGAAGCGGCGCAGGTCCTAATCCAGGCACTTGTCATCTCCCGTCTTGATTACTGCAACTCGCTGTTGGCTGGGCTCCCTGCCTGTGCCATTAAACCCCTACAACTCATCCAGAACGCCGCAGCCCGTCTGGTGTTCAACCTTCCCAAGTTCTCTCACGTCACCCCGCTCCTCCGCTCTCTCCACTGGCTTCCAGTTGAAGCTCGCATCCGCTACAAGACCATGGTGCTTGCCTACGGAGCTGTGAGGGGAACGGCACCTCAGTACCTCCAGGCTCTGATCAGGCCCTACACCCAAACAAGGGCACTGCGTTCATCCACCTCTGGCCTGCTCGCCTCCCTACCACTGAGGAAGTACAGTTCCCGCTCAGCCCAGTCAAAACTGTTCGCTGCTCTGGCCCCCAATGGTGGAACAAACTCCCTCACGACGCCAGGACAGCGGAGTCAATCACCACCTTCCGGAGACACCTGAAACCCCACCTCTTCAAGGAATACCTAGGATAGGGTAAGTAAGGGTAAGTAATCCTTCTCACCCCCCAAAAAAGATTTAGATGCAAGTGGCTGTTCCACTGGATGTCATAAGGTGTATGCACCAATTTGTAAGTCGCTCTGGATAAGAGCGTCTGCTAAATGACTTAAATGTAATGTAATGTAAATGTTGTCGCGTAACGCATTCTGCATGTGTAGCTAGCTTGGGCGCTCTGAATATATTCCTGCTACGTGTGGTCTGAGGTCCATAATGATTCAAATAGTTTACCACTCCAGGGTAAGCCGACAAGAAACACAGCCCTTATTTTAAGTGTTTTTAAAATCCCTGTGGGGAACATGAAGGGTGGAAAAATGATTGGAACCATTTTCTTGTTTGACCGCTAGTTTTTAATGGGTATTATGGCTCTTTCTGTGGTACTCAATTTGGGATATTATGTGAGGTAGTCTTGTGGGCATTCCTAATATTTTCCACGACTTCCTCTTTTTGTATTGTAGTTTCAGTAGTGTAGTGGTTATAACATTCGCCTCACACGCGAAAGGTCATATTCAATATTTCCCAATACCCAGAGGCTAGCATTTGGTTTGAAACAGTTGTGGTTTATCTCATATTCAATATTTCCCAATACCCAGAGGCTAGCATTTGGTTTGAAACAGTTGTGGTTTATCTAAACCTTGCTGTCTACCTCTCCGACCTGTGGATCAATGTTGCCGTTTTTTGGGGACCACCATCGTGCGATCTGTATGAATGTGAACAGACTGACAGCTTCTCTGAGCCAGGCAAATGCATTTATCAGGGTCATTGTAATGGATATATCCAAACAAATGGCAATATAATCCAAGGTAAAACAAACAAAAATGTAGATCGTTTTCTGTCATTTCAGCTGCTTGATGTGATTGTGTGATAGATTTAGTTGGCTGGCTAGCAAAGGAATAGAAGCTAGCCTGCATAGGTACAGTGCATTCGGAAAGTTTTCAGACCCCTTACTTTTTTCCACATTTTGTTACATTACAGACTTATACTAAAATGGACAGAAATAAAATAAAATCTATCTACACACAATGCCCCATAATGACAAAGCGATAACATATCGTTTTTATTAATAAAACAGATATTTTAAAAATACCTCATAATTCCCGGCTTCTCAAGCCTTATTGCTTAATTAATGGACTAAATAATTTCAGATTTTCAATTGGTTCCTGAGAACGATAAATGTCCCACCCCACCAAAAGTCAGCCACACCCTTAGTATTCCACTCATTAGGTTTCCGTAGTGTAGTGGTTATCACGTTCGCCTCACACGCGAAAGGTCCCCGGTTCGAAACCGGGCGGAAACAAATTTTAACAAATTGGACAGTAAGCCTATTCACTCAGGGCTCGGTCCCAATTTCGGAATTCATGCTTTTCCTTCGCACTTCTCAGTATTTGGTATTCAGACTTACCTTTTTGTCGCGTAACGCATTCTGCATGTGTGGCTAGCTTGGGCGCTCTGAATATATTCCTGCTACGTGTGGTCTGAGGTCCATAATGATTCAAATAGTTTACCACTCCAGGGTAAGCCGACAAGAAACACAGCCCTTATTTAAGTGTTTTTAAAATCCCTGTGGGGAACATGAAGGGTGGAAAAATGATTGGAACCATTTTCCTGTTTGACCGCTAGTTTTTAATGGGTATTATGGCTCTTTCTGTGGTACTCAATTTGGGATATTATGTGAGGTAGTCTTGTGGGCATTCCTAATATTTTCCACGACTTCCTCTTTTTGTATTGTAGTTTCAGTAGTGTAGTGGTTATCACGTTCGCCTCAGACGCGAAAGGTCATATTCAATATTTCCCAATGCCCAGAGGCTAGCATTTGGTTTGAAACAGTTGTGGTTTATCTAAACCTTGCTGTCTACCTCTCCGACCTGTGGATCAATGTTGCCATTTTTTTGGGGACCTCCACCATGCGATCTGTATGAATGTGAACAGACTGACAGCTTCTCTGAGCCAGGCAAATTCATTTATCAGGGTCATTGTAATGGATATATCCAAAGAAATGGCAATATAATCTAAGGTAAAACAAACAAAAATGTAGATTGTTTTCTGTCATTTCAGCTGCTTGATGTGATTGTGTGATAGATTTAGTTGGCTGGCTAGCAAAGGAATAGAAGCTAACCTGCATAGGTACAGTGCATTCGGAAAGTTTTCAGACCCCTTACTTTTTTCCACATTTTGTTACATTACAGACTTATACTAAAATGGACGAAATAAAATAAAATCTATCTACACACAATGCCCCATAATGACAAAGCGATAACATATCGTTTTTATTAATAAAACAGATATTTTAAAAATACCTCATAATTCCCGGCTTCTCAAGCCTTATTGCTTAATTAATGGACTAAGTAATTTCAGATTTTCAATAGGTTCTGAGAACGATAAATGTCCCACCTCGCCAAAGTCAGCCACACCCTTAGTATTCCACTCATTAGGTTTCCGTAGTGTAGTGGTTATCACGTTCGCCTCACACGCGAAAGGTCCCGTTTCGAAACCGGGCGGAAACACATTTGAAGAAATTGGACAGTAAGCCTATTCCCTTGGGGTTCCTTCGCACTTCTCAGTATTTGATATTCAGACTTGCCTTTCTAAGTTGCGTAACGCATGTGTGGCTGACTTGGGCGCTCTGAATACATTCCTGCTTCGTGTGGTCTGAGGTCCATAATGATTCAAATAGTTTACCAGTCCAGGGTAAGCCGACAAGAAACACAGCCATTATTTTAAGTGTTTTTAAAATCCCCTGTGGGGAACATGAAGGGTGGAAAAATGATTGGAACCATTTTCCAGTTTGACCGCTAGTTTTTAATGGGTATTATGGCTCTTTCTGTGGTACTCACTTTGGGATATTATGTGAGGTAAACTTGTGGGCATTCCTAATATTTTCCACGACTTCCCTTTTTTTATTGTAGTTTCAGTAGTGTAGTGGTTATCACGTTCGCCTCACACGCGAAAGGTCATATTCAATATTTCCCAATGCCCAGAGGCTAGCATTTGGTTTGAAACAGTTGTGGTTTATCTAAACCTTGCTGTCTACCTCTCCGGCCTGTGGATCAATGTTGCCGTTTTTGGGGGATCTCCACAGTGCGATCTGTATGAATGTGAACAGACTGACAGCTTCTCTGAGCCAGGCAAATTCATTTATCAGGGTCATTGTAATGGATATATCCAAAGAAATGGCAATATAATCCAAGGTAAAACAAACAAAAATGTAGATCGTTTTCTGTCATTTCAGCTGCTTGATGTGATTGTGTGATAGATTTAGTTGGCTTGCTAGCAAAGGAAAAGAAGCTAGCCTGCATAGGTACAGTGCATTCGGAAAGTTTTCAGGCCCCTTACTTTTTTCCACATTTTGTTACGTTACAGACTTATACTAAAATGGATGAAATAAAATAAAATCTATCTACACACAATACCCCATAATGACAAAGCAATAACATATAGTTTTTATTAATCAAACAAATATTTTAAAAATACCTCATAATTCCCGACTTCTCAAGCCTTATTGCTTAATTAATGGACTAAGTAATTTCTGATTTTCAATTGGTTCTGAGAGCGATAAATGCCCCACCCAGCCAAAGTCAGCCACACCATTAGTATTCCACTCATTAGGTTTCCGTAGTGTAGTGGTTATCACGTTCGCCTCACACGCGAAAGGTCCCCGGTTCGAAACCGGGCGGAAACACATTTTAACAAATTGGACAGTAAGCCTATTCACGAAGGGCTCGGTCCCAATTTCGGAATTCATGCTTTTCCTTCGCACTTCTCAGTATTTGGTATTCAGACTTACCTTTTTTGTCGCGTAACGCATTCTGCATGTGTGGCTAGCTTGGGCGCTCTGAATATATTCCTGCTACGTGTGGTCTGAGGTCCATAATGATTCAAATAGTTTACCACTCCAGGGTAAGCCGACAAGAAACACAGCCCTTATTTTAAGTGTTTTTAAAATCCCCTGTGGGGAACATGAAGGGTGGAAAAATGATTGGAACCATTTTCCTGTTTGACCGCTAGTTTTTAATGGGTATTATGGCTCTTTCTGTGGTACTCAATTTGGGATATTATGTGAGGTAGTCTTGTGGGCATTCCTAATATTTTCCACGACTTCCTCTTTTTGTATTGTAGTTTCAGTAGTGTAGTGGTTATCACGTTCGCCTCACACGCGAAAGGTCATATTCAATATTTCCCAATGCCCAGAGGCTAGCATTTGGTTTGAAACAGTTGTGGTTTATCTAAACCTTGCTGTCTACCTCTCCGACCTGTGGATCAATGTTGCCGTTTTTTGGGGGACCTCCACCGTGCGATCTGTATGAATGTGAACAGACTGACAGCTTCTCTGAGCCAGGCAAATTCATTTATCAGGGTCATTGTAATGGATATATCCAAAGAAATGGCAATATAATCTAAGGTAAAACAAACAAAAATGTAGATCGTTTTCTGTCATTTCAGCTGCTTGATGTGATTGTGTGATAGATTTAGTTGGCTGGCTAGCAAAGGAATAGAAGCTAACCTGCATAGGTACAGTGCATTCGGAAAGTTTTCAGACCCCTTACTTCTTTCCACATTTTGTTACATTACAGACTTATACTAAAATGGACGAAATAAAATAAAATCTATCTACACACAATGCCCCATAATGACAAAGCGATAACATATCGTTTTTATTAATAAAACAAATATTTTAAAAATACCTCATAATTCCCGCTTCTCAAGCCTTATTGCTTAATTAATGGACTAAGTAATTTCAGATCTTCAATAGGTTCTGAGAACGATACATGTCCCACCCCGCCAAAGTCAGCCACACCCTTAGTATTCCACTCATTGGGTTTCCGTAGTGTGGTGGTTATCACGTTCGCCTCACACGCGAAAGGTCCCCGGTTCGAAGCCGGGCGGAAACAAATTTTAACAAATTGGACAGTAAGCCTATTCACTAAGGGTTCGGTCCCAATTTCGGAATTCATGCTTTGCCTTCGCACTTATCAGTATTTGGTATTCAGACTTACCTTTTTTGTCGCGTAACGCATGCTGCATGTGTGGCTAGCTTGGGCGCTCTGAATATATTCCTGCTACGTGTGGTCTGAGGTCCATAATGATTCAAATAGTTTACCACTCCAGGGTAAGCCGACAAGAAACACAGCCCTTATTTTAAGTGTTTTTAAAATCCCCTGTGGGGAACATGAAGGGTGGAAAAATGATTGGAACCATTTTCCTGTTTGACCGCTAGTTTTTAATGGGTATTATGGCTCTTTCTGTGGTACTCAATTTGGGATATTATGTGAGGTAGTCTTGTGGGCATTCCTAATATTTTCCACGACTTCCTCTTTTTGTATTGTAGTTTCAGTAGTGTAGTGGTTATCACGTTCGCCTCACACGCGAAAGGTCATATTCAATATTTCCCAATACCCAGAGGCTAGCATTTGGTTTGAAACAGTTGTGGTTTATCTAAACCTTGCTGTCTACCTCTCCGACCTGTGGATCAATGTTGCCGTTTTTTTGGGGACCACCATCGTGCGATCTGTATGAATGTGAACAGACTGACAGCTTCTCTGAGCCAGGCAAATGCATTTATCAGGGTCATTGTAATGGATATATCCAAAGAAATGGCAATATAATCCAAGGTAAAACAAACAAAAATGTAGATCGTTTTCTGTCATTTCAGCTGCTTGATGTGATTGTGTGATAGATTTAGTTGGCTTGCTAGCAAAGGAAAAGAAGCTAGCCTGCATAGGTACAGTGCATTCGGAAAGTTTTCAGGCCCCTTACTTTTTCCACATTTTGTTACGTTACAGACTTATACTAAAATGGATGAAATAAAATAAAATCTATCTACACACAATACCCCATAATGACAAAGCAATAACATATAGTTTTTATTAATCAAACAAATATTTTAAAAATACCTCATAATTCCCGGCTTCTCAAGCCTTATTGCTTAATTAATGGACTAAGTAATTTCAGACTTTCAATAGGTTCTGAGAGCGATAAATGCCCCACCCAGCCAAAATCGGCCACAACCGTAGTTTTCCACAATCAGGTTTCAGTAGTGTAGTGGTTATCACTTTCGCTTAACACGCGAAAGGGCCCAGGTTCGAAACCGGGTGGAAACACATTTTAACAAATTGGACAGTATGCCTATTCACTTAAGGCTCAGTCCCAATTCCGGAATTTATGATTTTCCTTCACACTTCTCAGTATTCGGTATTCAGACTTACCTTTTTAGTCGCGTAACGCACTCTGCATGTGTGGCTAGCTTGGGCGCTCTGAATACATTCCTGCTACGTGTGGTCTGAGGTCCATAATGATTCAAATAGTTTACCACTCCAGGGTAAGCCGACAAGAAACACAGCCCTTATTTTAAGTGTTTTTAAAATCCCCTGTGGGGAACATGAAGGGTGGAAAAATGATTGGAACCATTTTCCTGTTTGACCGCTAGTTTTTAATGGGTATTATGGCTCTTTCTGTGGTACTCACTTTG
Source organism: Oncorhynchus keta (assembly GCF_023373465.1). Taxonomy (NCBI): domain Eukaryota; kingdom Metazoa; phylum Chordata; class Actinopteri; order Salmoniformes; family Salmonidae; genus Oncorhynchus; species Oncorhynchus keta. Next base: position 39,436,074 of record NC_068443.1, read on the forward strand.
GGATATTATGTGAGGTAGTCTTGTGGGCATTCCTAATATTTTCCACGACTTCCTCTTTTTGTATTGTAGTTTCAGTAGTGTAGTGGTTATCACGTTCGCCTCACACGCGAAAGGTCATATTCAATATTTCCCAATGCCCAGAGGCTAGCATTTGGTTTGAAACAGTTGTGGTTTATCTAAACCTTGCTGTCTACCTCTCCGACCTGTGGATCAATGTTGCCGTTTTTTGGGGACCTCCACCGTGCGATCTGTATGAATGTGAACAGACTGACAGCTTCTCTGAGCCAGGCAAATTCATTTATCAGGGTCATTGTAATGGATATATCCAAAGAAATGGCAATATAATCCAAGGTAAAACAAACAAAAATGTAGATCGTTTCCTGTCATTTCAGCTGCTTGATGTGATTGTGTGATAGATTTAGTTGGCTGGCTAGCAAAGGAATAGAAGCTAGACTGCATATGTACAGTGCATTCGGCAAGTTTTCAGACCCCTTACTTTTTTCCACATTTTGTTACATTACAGACTTATACTAAAATGGATGAAATAAAATTAAATCTATCTACACACAATACCCCATAATGACAAAGCAATAACATATAGTTTTTATTAATCAAACAAATATTTTAAAAATACCTCATAATTCCCGGCTTCTCAAGCCTTATTGCTTAATTAATGGACTAAGTAATTTCAGATCTTCAATAGGTTCTGAGAACGATAAATGTCCCACCCCGCCAAAGTCAGCCACACCCTTGGTTTTCCACTCATTAGGTTTCCGTAGTGTAGTGGTTATCACGTTCGCCTCACACGCGAAAGGTCCCCGGTTCGAAACCGGGCGGAAACAAATTTGAACAAATTGGACAGTAAGCCTATTCACGAAGTGCTCGGTCCCAATTTCGGAATTCATGCTTTTCCTTCGCACTTCTCAGTATTTGGTATTCAGACTTACCTTTTTTGTTGCGTAACGCATTCTGCATGTGTGGCTAGCTTGGGCGCTCTGAATATATTCCTGCTACGTGTGGTCTGAGGTCCATAATGATTCAAATAGTTTACCACTCCAGGGTAAGCCGACAAGAAACACAGCCCTTATTTTAAGTGTTTTTAAAATCCCCTGTGGGGAACATGAAGGGTGGAAAAATGATTGGAACCATTTTCCTGTTTGACCGCTAGTTTTTAATGGGTATTATGGCTCTTTCTGTGGTACTCAATTTGGGATATTATGTGAGGTAGTCTTGTGGGCATTCCTAATATTTTCCACGACTTCCTCTTTTTGTATTGTAGTTTCAGTAGTGTAGTGGTTATCACGTTCGCCTCACACGCGAAAGGTCATATTCAATATTTCCCAATACCCAGAGGCGAGCATTTGGTTTGAAACAGTTGTGGTTTATCTAAACCTTGCTGTCTACCTCTCCGACCTGTGGATCAATGTTGCCATTTTTTTGGGGACCACCATCGTGCGATCTGTATGAATGTGAACAGACTGACAGCTTCTCTGAGCCAGGCAAATGCATTTATCAGGGTCATCGTAATGGATATATCCAAAGAAATGGCAATATAATCCAAGGTAAGACAAACAAAAATGTTGATCGTTTTCTGTCACTTCAGCTGCTTGATGTGATTGTGTGATAGATTTAGTTGGCTGGCTAGCAAAGGAATAGAAGCTAGCCTGCATAGGTACAGTGCATTCGGAAAGTTTTCAGACCCCTTACTTTTTTCCACATTTTGTTACATTACAGACTTATACTAAAATGGACGAAATAAAATAAAATCTATCTACACACAATGCCCCATAATGACAAAGCGATAACATATAGTTTTTATTAATAAAACAAATATTTTAAAAATACCTCATAATTCCCGGCTTCTCAAGCCTTATTGCTTAATTAATGGACTAAGTAATTTCAGATTTTCAATAGGTTCTGAGAACGATAAATGTCCCACCCCGCCAAAGTCAGCCACACCCTTAGTATTCCACTCATTAGGTTTCCGTAGTGTAGTGGTTATCACGTTTGCCTCACACGCGAAAGGTCCCCGGTTCGAAACCGGGCGGAAACAAATTTGAACAAATTGGACAGTAAGCCTATTCACTAAGGGCTCGGTCCCAATTTTGGAATTCATGCTTTTCCTTCGCACTTCTCAGTATTTGGTATTCAGACTTACCTTTTTTAGTCGCGTAACGCACTCTGCATGTGTGGCTATCTTGGGTGCTCTGAAAATATTCCTGCTACGTGTGGTCTGAGGTCCATAATGATTCAAATAGTTTACCACTCCAGGGTAAGCCGACAAGAAACACAGCCCTTATTTTAAGTGTTTTTAAAATCCCCTGTGGGGAACATGAAGGGTGGAAAAATGATTGGAACCATTTTCCTGTTTGACCGCTAGTTTTTAATGGGTATTATGGCTCTTTCTGTGGTACTCAATTTGGGATATTATGTGAGGTAGTCTTGTGGGCATTCCTAATATTTTCCACGACTTCCTCTTTTTGTATTGTAGTTTCAGTAGTGTAGTGGTTATCACGTTCGCCTCACATGCGAAAGGTCATATTCAATATTTCCCAATGCCCAGAGGCTAGCATTTGGTTTGAAACAGTTGTGGTTTATCTAAACCTTGCTGTCTACCTCTCCGACCTGTGGATCAATGTTGCCGTTTTTTTGGGGACCTCCACCGTGCGATCTGTATGAATGTGAACAGACTGACAGCTTCTCTGAGCCAGGCAAATGCATTTATCAGGGTCATTGTAATGGATATATCCAAAGAAATGGCAATATAATCCAAGGTAAAACAAACAAAAATGTAGATCGTTTTCTGTCATTTCAGCTGCTTGATGTGATTGTGTGATAGATTTAGTTGGCTGGCTAGCAAAGGAATAGAAGCTAGCCTGCATAGGTACAGTGCATTCGGAAAGTTTCCAGACCCCTTACTTTTTTCCACATTTTGTTACATTACAGACTTATACTAAAATGGACGAAATAAAATAAAATCTATCTACACACAATGCCCCATAATGACAAAGCGATAACATATCGTTTTTATTAATAAAACAAATATTTAAAAAATACCTCATAATTCCCGGCTTCTCAAGCCTTATTGCTTAATTAATGGACTAAGTAATTTCAGATTTTCAATAGGTTCTGAGAACGATAAATGTCCCACCCCGCCAAAGTCAGCCACACCCTTAGTATTCCACTCATTAGGTTTCCGTAGTGTAGTGGTTATCACGTTTCCCTCACATGCGAAAGGTCCCCGGTTCGAAACCGGGCGGAAACAAATTTGAACAAATTGGACAGTAAGCCTATTCACTAAGGGCTCTGTCCCAATTTTGGAATTCATGCTTTTCCTTCGCACTTCTCAGTATTTGGTATTCAGACTTACCTTTTTTAGTCGCGTAACGTACTCTGCATGTGTGGCTATCTTGGGTGCTCTGAAAATATTCCTGCTACGTGTGGTCTGAGGTCCATAATGATTCAAATAGTTTACCACTCCAGGGTAAGCCGACAAGAAACACAGCCCTTATTTTAAGTGTTTTTAAAATCCCCTGTGGGGAACATGAAGGGTGGAAAAATGATTGGAACCATTTTCCTGTTTGACCGCTAGTTTTTAATGGGTATTATGGCTCTTTCTGTGGTACTCACTTTGGGATATTATGTGAGGTAAACTTGTGGGCATTCCTAATATTTTCCACGACTTCCTCTTTTTGTATTGTAGTTTCAGTAGTGTAGTGGTTATCACGTTCGCCTCACACGCGAAAGGTCATATTCAATATTTCCCAATGCCCAGAGGCTAGCATTTGGTTTGAAACAGTTGTGGTTTATCTAAACCTTGCTGTCTACCTCTCCGACCTGTGGATCAATGTTGCCGTTTTTTGGGGACCTCCACCGTGCGATCTGTATGAATGTGAACAGACTGACAGCTTCTCTGAGCCAGGCAAATGCATTTATCAGGGTCATTGTAATGGATATATCCAAAGAAATGGCAATATAATCCAAGGTAAAACAAACAAAAATGTAGATCGTTTTCTGTCATTTCAGCTGCTTGATGTGATTGTGTGATAGATTTAGTTGGCTGGCTAGCAAAGGAATAGAAGCTAGCCTGCATAGGTACAGTGCATTCGGAAAGTTTTCAGACCCCTTACTTTTTTCCACATTTTGTTACATTACAGACTTATACTAAAATGGACGAAATAAAATAAAATCTATCTACACACAATGCCCCATAATGACAAAGCGATAACATATCGTTTTTATTAATAAAACAAATATTTAAAAAATACCTCATAATTCCCGGCTTCTCAAGCCTTATTGCTTAATTAATGGACTAAGTAATTTCAGATTTTCAATAGGTTCTGAGAACGATAAATGTCCCACCCCGCCAAAGTCAGCCACACCCTTAGTATTCCACTCATTAGGTTTCCGTAGTGTAGTGGTTATCACGTTCGCCTCACACGCGAAAGGTCCCTGGTTCGAGACCGGGCGGAAACAAATTTGAACAAATTGGACAGTAAGCCTATTCACTAAGGGCTCGGTCCCAATTTTGGAATTCATGCTTTTCCTTCGCACTTCTCAGTATTTGGTATTCAGACTTACCTTTTTTGTCGCGTAACGTACTCTGCATGTGTGGCTATCTTGGGTGCTCTGAAAATATTCCTGCTACGTGTGGTCTGAGGTCCATAATGATTCAAATAGTTTACCACTCCAGGGTAAGCCGACAAGAAACACAGCCCTTATTTTAAGTGTTTTTAAAATCCCCTGTGGGGAACATGAAGGGTGGAAAAATGATTGGAACCATTTTCCTGTTTGACCGCTAGTTTTTAATGGGTATTATGGCTCTTTCTGTGGTACTCAATTTGGGATATTATGTGAGGGAGTCTTGTGGGCATTCCTAATATTTTCCACGACTTCCTCTTTTTGTATTGTAGTTTCAGTAGTGTAGTGGTTATCACGTTCGCCTCACATGCGAAAGGTCATATTCAATATTTCCCAATGCCCAGAGGCTAGCATTTGGTTTGAAACAGTTGTGGTTTATCTAAACCTTGCTGTCTACCTCTCCGACCTGTGGATCAATGTTGCCGTTTTTTTGGGGACCTCCACCGTGCGATCTGTATGAATGTGAACAGACTGACAGCTTCTCTGAGCCAGGCAAATGCATTTATCAGGGTCATTGTAATGGATATATCCAAAGAAATGGCAATATAATCCAAGGTAAAACAAACAAAAATGTAGATCGTTTTCTGTCATTTCAGCTGCTTGATGTGATTGTGTGATAGATTTAGTTGGCTGGCTAGCAAAGGAATAGAAGCTAGCCTGCATAGGTACAGTGCATTCGGAAAGTTTTCAGACCCCTTACTTTTTTCCACATTTTGTTACATTACAGACTTATACTAAAATGGACGAAATAAAATAAAATCTATCTACACACAATGCCCCATAATGACAAAGCGATAACATATCGTTTTTATTAATAAAACAAATATTTTAAAAATACCTCATAATTCCCGGCTTCTCAAGCCTTATTGCTTAATTAATGGACTAAGTAATTTCAGATTTTCAATAGGTTCTGAGAACGATAAATGTCCCACCCCGCCAAAGTCAGCCACACCCTTAGTATTCCACTCATTAGGTTTCCGTAGTGTAGTGGTTATCACGTTCGCCTCACACGCGAAAGGTCCCCGGTTCGAAACCGGGCGGAAACAAATTTGAACAAATTGGACAGTAAGCCTATTCACTAAGGGCTCTGTCCCAATTTTGGAATTCATGCTTTTCCTTCGCACTTCTCAGTATTTGGTATTCAGACTTACCTTTTTTAGTCGCGTAACGTACTCTGCATGTGTGGCTATCTTGGGTGCTCTGAAAATATTCCTGCTACGTGTGGTCTGAGGTCCATAATGATTCAAATAGTTTACCACTAAAGGGTAAGCCGACAAGAAACACAGCCCTTATTTTAAGTGTTTTTAAAATCCCCTGTGGGGAACATGAAGGGTGGAAAAATGATTGGAACCATTTTCCTGTTTGACCGCTAGTTTTTAATGGGTATTATGGCTCTTTCTGTGGTACTCACTTTGGGATATTATGTGAGGTAAACTTGTGGGCATTCCTAATATTTTCCACGACTTCCTCTTTTTGTATTGTAGTTTCAGTAGTGTAGTGGTTATCACGTTCGCCTCACACGCGAAAGGTCCCCGGTTCGAAACCGGGCGGAAACAAATTTGAACAAATTGGACAGTAAGCCTATTCACTAAGGGCTCGGTCCCAATTTCGGAATTCATGCTTTTCCTTCGCACTTCTCAGTATTTGGTATTCAGACTTTCCTTTTTTGTCGCGTAACGCATTCTGCATGTGTGGCTAGCTTGGGCGCTCTGAATATATTCCTGCTACGTGTGGTCTGAGGTCCATAATCATTCAAATAGTTTACCACTCCAGGGTAAGCCGACAAGAAACACAGCCCTTATTTTAAGTGTTTTTAAAATCCCCTGTGGGGAACATGAAGGGTGGAAAAATGATTGGAACCATTTTCCTGTTTGACCGCTAGGTTTTAATGGGTATTATGGCTCTTTCAGTGGTACTCAATTTGGGATATTATGTGAGGGAGTCTTGTGGGCATTCCTAATATTTTCCACGACTTCCTCTTTTTTTATTGTAGTTTCAGTAGTGTAGTGGTTATCACGTTCGCCTCACAAGTGAAAGGTCATATTCAATATTTCCCAATGCCCAGAGGCTAGCATTTGGTTTGAAACAGTTGTGGTTTATCTAAACCTTGCTGTCTACCTCTCCGACCTGTGGATCAATGTTGCCGTTTTTTGGGGACCTCCACCGTGCGATCTGTATGAATGTGAACAGACTGACAGCTTCTCTGAGCCAGGCAAATGCATTTATCAGGGTCATTATAATGGATATATCCAAAGAAATGGCAATATAATCCAAGGTAAGACAAACAAAAATGTTGATCGTTTTCTGTCACTTCAGCTGCTTGATGTGATTGTGTGATAGATTTAGTTGTCTGGCTAGCAAAGGAATAGAAGCTAGCCTGCATAGGTACAGTGCATTCGGAAAGTTTTCAGACCCCTTACTTTTTTCCACATTTTGTTACATTACAGACTTATACTAAAATGGACGAAATAAAATAAAATCTATCTACACACAATGCCCCATAATGACAAAGCGATAACATATCGTTTTTATTAATAAAACAAATATTTTAAAAATACCTCATAATTCCCGGCATCTCAAGCCTTATTGCTTAATTAATGGACTAAGTTATTTCAGATTTTCAATTGATTCTGAGAACGATAAATGTCCCACCCCGCCAAAGTCAGCCACACCCTTAGTATTCCACTCATTAGGTTTCCGTAGTGTAGTGGTTATCACGTTCGCCTCACACGCGAAAGGTCCCCGGTTCGAAACCGGGCGGAAACAAATTTGAACAAATTGGAGAGTAAGCCTATTCACTAAGGGCTCGGTCCCAATTTCGGAATTCATGCTTTTCCTTCGCACTTCTCAGTATTTGGTATTCAGACTTTCCTTTTTTGTCGCGTAACGCATTCTGCATGTGTGGCTAGCTTGGGCGCTCTGAATATATTCCTGCTACGTGTGGTCTGAGGTCCATAATGGCGTAGCAATCGGACGTGTGTTTTGTCTTGTCCCGTCCTGTCTAGTGTAAATATAGTTTTCTTCGTTTTTTTTTTCTGTATATATTTCGTACATATTTTAATCTCACTTTCAAACTAGAGCTGAATATACTCTCCTGCAACCCGCATCACCCAATGTGGTACGGATCTGCTTTTTCCATACTTTACTTTAGAACCGGAACCACCATCAGAAGCTAGCCAGCTAACTAGCTACTAGCTCGTACTCAGTTAGCCATTGCTAGCAGTCTTCAAAGGACACCAGCGCGACATCAACCCAGAGCATATCAGACTGCTCTTTCTCTACCACATCTCCGGATTCCTACCGCAAGCTCTGAACCTTTACACCGGATCATCGCAACTAGCTAGCTGCAATCCGAGTGGCTACTCCTGGCTAACGTCTCTGTCCCAAAACAAGCTACAGTTAGCCTTGAGCTAAGCCCATCTCCCGACTAGCCGAAGAGGCCCAACAATACCTCTTTTGCCAATTGGCCTGGACCCTTTACTGCCGACACGGAGCCCCGCCGATCCATCACGACTGGTCCGCCCGACATAATCGTCCGAGGTGGTTTCAACAGGCTTTTTCGTTGCGACATCGCCAAAGATCCATCTGCTGGCCAAGGCCCGCGAGCTTTCTGAAACGCTGTGTCTCCAGCTCACCCAGCGCACTAGAGCTCCTGTAGCATACTCCTGGGCTACAATTACCCGGGCCCGCGACCGGTCTGTCGATGTCACCGCAAGAAGAGGAATAAACAGACTCACCCCATCGCGACGTCCCCCAAAGGTTAGCTCTCTAGCCCTCGCTATCTCCCTGCTTGCTAATACGGCCTGCTAACGGCTAGCTTGTCTAGCCCGGGCCTACGAACTGTTAGCTTGTTAGCACAGGCCTGCTAACCATCTGGCTCACTGCATTCCAAACACTCTGAACCCATATACTTTATATCTCTCTTTGATTTTTATTTTGTTTATACCTTCCGGAAACCTGCCCCACCCACTGTGATACGGAATCGCTATCACCTTTAATTTTTATTTTATTTTTATGACACACTCAAGAACCTCCAGACGCTAACCAGCTAACTAGCTACAAGCTATTTAGTCATTGTTAGTTTTTTTTAAACCTGGATAACACTCGCCAGCCCAGCTTCCCTGCCCATCCACCGCTGCCCCTGGACACTGATCTCTCGGCTACATAGCTGACGCACGCTGGACTGTCCATTAATCACGGTACTCCATTCTGCTTGTTTGTTTTATCTGTCGGCCCAGTTGCCTAGTCAACGCCATTTTACCTGCTGTTTGTTGTGCTAGCTGATTAGCCTCGCCTACTGTTTTTAGCTAGCTTTCCCAATTCAACACCTGTGATTACTGTATGCCTCGCTGTATGTCTCTCCCAAATGTCAATATGCCTTGTATACTGTTGTTCAGGTTAGTTATCATTGTTTTAGTTCACAATGGAGCCCCTAGATCCACTCTGCATACCCCTGTTACCTCCTTTGTCCCACCCCCACACATGCGGTGACCTCACCCATTACAACCAGCATGTCCAGAGATACAACCTCTCTCATCATCACCCAGTGCCTGGGCTTACCTCCGCTGTACCCGCACCCCACCATACCCCTGTCTGCGCATTATGCCCTGAATATATTCTACCATGCCCAGAAACCTGCTCCTCTTATCCTCTGCCCCCAACGCTCTAGGCGACCAGTTTTGATAGCCTTTAGCCGCACCCTCATACTACTCCTTCTCTGTTCTGCGGGTGATGTGGAGGTAAACCCAGGCCCTGCATGTCCCCAGGTACCCTCATTTGTTGACTTCTGTGATCGAAAAGTCTTGGTTTTATGCATGTCAACATCAGAAGCCTCCTCCCTAAGTTTGTTTTACTCACTGCTTTAGCACACTCTGCTAACCCTGATGTCCTTGCCGTGTCTGAATCCTGGCTCAGGAAGGCCACCAAAAATTCAGAGATTTCCATACCCAACTATAACATCTTCCGTCAAGATAGAACTGCCAAAGGGGGCGGAGTCGCAGTCTACTGCAGAGATAGCCTGCAAAGTAATGTCATACTTTCCAGGTCCATACCCAAACAGTTTGAACTACTAATTTTGAAAATTACTCTCTCCAGAAACAAGTCTCTCACTGTTGCCGCCTGCTACCGACCCCGTCAGCTCCCAGCTGTGCCCTGGACACCATTTGTGAATTGATCGCCCCCATCTAGCTTCAGAGTTTGTTCTGTTAGGTGACCTAAACTGGGATATGCTTAACACCCCGGCAGTCCTACAATCTAAGCTAGATGCCCTCAATCTCACGCAAATCATCAAGGAACCCACCAGGTACAACCCTAACTCTGTAAACAAGGGCACCCTCATAGACGTCATCCTGACCAACTGGCCCTCCAAATATACCTCCGCTGTCTTCAACCAGGATCTCAGCGATCACTGCCTCATCGCCTGTATCCGCCACGGAGCCGCAGTCAAACGACCACCCTCATCACTGTCAAACGCTCCCTAAAACACTTCTGTGAGCAGGCCTTTCTAATCGACCTGGCCCGTGTATCCTGGAAGGACATTGACCTCATCCCGTCAGTTGAGGATGCCTGGTCATTCTTTAAAAGTAACTTCCTCACCATTTTGGATAAGCATGCTCCGTTCAAAAAATGCAGAACCAAGAACAGATACAGCCCTTGGTTCACTCCAGACCTGACTGCCCTCGACCAGCACAAAAACATCCTGTGGCGGACTGCAATAGCATCGAATAGCCCCGTGATATGCAACTGTTCAGGGAAGTCAGGAACCAATACACGCAGTCAGTCAGGAAAGCTAAGGCCAGCTTCTTCAGGCAAAAGTTTGCATCCTGTAGCTCCAACTCCAAAAAGTTCTGGGACACTGTGAAGTCCATGGAGAACAAGAGCACCTCCTCCCAGCTGCCCACTGCACTGAGGCTAGGAAACACGGTCTCCACCGATAAATCCATGATTATCGAAAACTTCAATAAGCACTTCTCAACGGCTGGCCATGCCTTCCGCCTGGCTACTCCAACCTCGGCCAACAGCTCCGCCCCCCGTAGTTCCTCACCCAAGCCTCTCCAGGTTCTCCTTTACCCAAATCCAGATAGCAGATGTTCTGAAAGAGCTGCAAAACCTGGACCCGTACAAATCAGCTGGGCTTGACAATCTGGACCCGCTATTTCTGAAACTATCTGCCGCCATTGTCGCAACCCCTATTACCAGCCTGTTCAACCTCTCTTTCATATCGTCTGAGATCCCCAAGGATTGGAAAGCTGCCGCAGTCATCCCCTCTTCAAAGGAGGAGACACCCTGGACCCAAACTGCTATAGACCTATATCCATCCTGCCCTGCCTATCTAAGGTCTTCGAAAGCCAAGTCAACAAACAGGTCACTGACCATCTCGAATCCCACCGTACCTTCTCCGCTGTGCAATCTGGTTTCCGAGCCGGTCACGGGTGCACCTCAGCACTCTCAAGGTACTAAATTATATCATAACCGCCATCGATAAAAGACAGTACTGTGCAGCCGTCTTCATCGACCTCGCCAAGGCTTTCGACTCTGTCAATCACCAAATTCTTATCGGCAGACTCAACAGCCTCGGTTTTTCGGATGACTGCCTTGCCTGGTTCACCAATTACTTTGCAGACAGAGTTCAGTGTGTCAAATCAGAGGGCATGCTGTCCGGTCCTCTGGCAGTCTCTATGGGGTGCCACAGGGTTCAATTCTCGGGCCGACTCTTTCTCTGTATATATCAATGATGTTGCTCTTGCTGCGGGCGATTCCCTGATCCACCTCTACGCAGACGACACCATTCTATATACTTTCGGCCCGTCATTGGACACTGTGCTATCAAACCTCCAAACGAGCTTCAATGCCATACAGCACTCCTTCCGTGGCCTCCAACTGCTCTTAAACGCGAGTAAAACCAAATGCATGCTTTTCAACCGATCGCTGCCTGCACCCGCATGCCCGACTAGCATCACCACCCTGGATGGTTCCAACCTTGAATATGTGGACATCTATAAGTACCTAGGTGTCTGGCTAGACTGCAAACTCTCCTTCCAGACTCACATCAAACATCTCCAATCAAAAATCAAATCCAGAGTCGGCTTTCTATTCCGCAACAAAGCCTCCTTCACTCACGCTGCCAAGCTTACCCCTAGTAAAACTGACTATCCTACCGATCCTCGACTTCGGCGATGTCATCTATAAAATGGCTTCCAACACTCTACTCTCAGCAAACTGGATGCAGTCTATCACAGTGCCATCCGTTTTGTCACTAAAGCACCTTATACCACCCACCACTGCGACTTGTATGCTCTAGTCGGCTGGCCCTCACTACATATTCGCCGCCAGACCCACTGGCTCCAGGTCATTTACAAGTCCATGCTAGGTAAAGCTCCGCCTTATCTCAGTTCACTGGTCACGATGGCAACACCCATCCGTGGCACGCGCTCCAGCAGGTGTATCTCACTGATCATCCCTAAAGCCAACACCTCATTTGGCCGCCTTTCGTTCCAGTACTCTGCTGCCTGTGACTGAACTAATTGCAAAAAATCGCTGAAGTTGGAGACTTTTATCTCCCTCACCAACTTCAAACATCAGCTATCTGAGCAGCTAACCACGTCGCTGCAGCTGTACTTAGTCTATAGGTAAAATAGCTCACCCTTTTCACCTACCTCATTCCCATACTGTTTTTATACTGTTTTTATTTATTTACTTTTCTGCTCTTTTGCACACCAATATCTCTACCTGTACATGCCCATCTGATCATTTATCACTCCAGTGTTAATCTGCAAAATTGTATTATTCGCCTACCTCCTCATGCCTTTTGCACACATTGTATATAGACTGCCCATTTTTTTCTACTGTGTTATTGACTTGCTAATTGTTTACTCCATGTGTAACTCTGTGTTGTCTGTTCACACTGCTATGCTTTATCTTGGCCAGGTCGCAGTTGCAAATGAGAACTTGTTCTCAACTAGCCTACCTGGTTAAATAAAGGTGAAATAAAAAAATAAAAAAAAATA